>NC_083345.1:69318500-69416045 GCF_019175385.1 Lycium barbarum
TCTTTATTACACGCGACCACAATCCTTTTGCCAAATCCGATGGTCCTTACCAAACTTACCCTCGTCCTTGCATATCGACATCTAATACATTGTCACTGCTGAATCGTTGACCTGCCATTGTACAAAGTGCTACACAAACCATAAAAATACCTTGACGATGTTGAAACTTTTCCCAAACCAATAATAACTCGAACAAATCATTCTTGTTAAGCGATAAATGCACTTTTGCGACTTCCGAGCAACCCAACGCTGAAATATGGAGATCATGTAACCCTCTGTACCATCTCTCCCATTTCTCAAGTAACTCCCACAATAAACGAGTTAACCACGACCCCACACAACTGAATCCTCAAGCCATAGCTAGAAACTGAACTTGGTCACATAGCTGAATCAGGATGACACATCTCGTACCATACCACAACTTCAAAAACAAACGGATCGCATAAGAATTTAAGGATGAGTTCCCACCTTCCGTGGGTGATTAAGATAATATTTAGATACTAATTAGAATTGACAAGATACCAATTTGAATGAACTAGCACGAAGGATTGAAAGAATTAGAAGTTTTCTAAATATCCCATAGCCTCTCGCAAATAAGTACTGAGCTCATCGTACCGATCCGTAAGACTCTACCAGGAGACCTGCGAAGTCCTTGTAGGAGACCTGCGAAGTCCTTGTACCAGTCACTCTGCACACAGGCCAGAGATGAATCACACCATAACACCAGCCGCCAATCACTAGCCATTCCGCACACAGCCCAGAGATGGCTACTATAGCAAATATGTTCATAGTCACTACACATACAACCCAGAGATGACTTTCCATCCTTCGCTTTCTCCATTGGAACCATATGACATAATCATGAGAAATGCAGGATGAAATACATGTATGAATGTAAAATTCAACAATAATCATAAGGGTGAATAAATATAACAGCATCCGTAAATCAACTACCAAAATGAACTTATTCCTAAATCTGTACAATGTCACGTCCGAAATAATTTTCCTTCGGACCACATAGGTAACACCAAATATATATGCAAGAGACACCAAATATGTACCAATCTCAAGTGTAAATCATAATCAAATCTCAATCATGCCACACATGGACTCATATCACAACACCAATATCGATTCAACAATATCAAGTGAAATCATATTAAGGCCCAATCACACACATCTAGCAACAAGCCAAACTACAATAAATGAGGTGACCAGCCTACAAAGTTATCAACAATACCAACCTAAGAATATCCATCCCAGCTTTGTACCCGAAGGCTTAATATGCTTTCTCCATCAATAATTAACTTCTACTTTGCTAACTAAAGTTTAACCAAAAGGTAAGCCGTAACCTACCTCGCTGCCGAGCTGGAGCCACAAACAATTAGATCTGGGCCTTTGGCCTTCCGGAGAGCCTTCAAATACTCAAAGTCTAGCCATATCGAATTCTAAGTTAGAAACGAGGAACAATGATACCCATATTGTTATACATTCGCTTGAATAAAAATCAACTAAGTAAAAGAGATAAAACAAGCCCATAAGGGTAAAATAGGTTTTTCAAAGATAGAATAATAACCCTATGTTCTAGAAGTTCAATTCTACTCCCCAATTTCTAAATTATCTCAAGTATTGATCAATTTCACCATTCAAGCAAAACTCCCAATTTTGGGTATAAACCCTAACTTTTGATCTTTCAATTTCTCAACTAGAATGGAAGATGCAAGCCTATTGGTTACTATTTCATCAAATTCCATGCTTAGATTAGTCAAATCCATCAATTAATCTCATATTGGAAGACCAAATTTCAAATAATAAAGTAAATGTCAAAACCCATCTTCTTCCTTTGGTTCTCTAGATTTTCTATTATAGATTCAAGCTTAGGAAAGGTAAATAAAGGAAATCAAGATTAGAAAGACTTACCTCAAGAAGAATCCACCTAGAACCTCTTCAAATCTCCATAGAGACACTTAGGAGAAATAATATTTGGTATGGGAAATGAAAGGATTTCACATAGCATTAAATAGAATTTATTTCTGTGTTTTCCAACACAGTGGAAAAGGGTCCGCTACAACGGATAGGCTCCCATGATCCAATAAATGCTATGGAACGTCCGCTCTAGTGGAGCTCCGTCTGTTGGAGCGGACTCCCACAAATCCAATCAACATATGCCAGCAAACCAGGCATCGCTAAGGCGGGTCTACTGTGGCGCACACAACTCTACCCAGAGAGATGTCAGACACCAGCAAACTGTTGGTTTTTCACCAACTATTTCTAAAACCCTACAATCCCCCGAGACCTCCAGAATGCAAACCAAATATGTAAAAATGCGTAAAAACATGCTATAGCCTCACTCATGGTCTCAGAATTCCCAACAGAAGCCTACTTGACTAGGTCAACACCCAATGGCCAAAGACCATCTTTCTAACTAATAACTCAAAACACTCTCGAGTGCCTCAGGAACCGAACTAGACATCTCACCAAGTCATTAATCGAACCTCCAGACCTCTCAGAATCGACGAATATTAATAAAAGGTCTATTTATCTAAAAGTCAACTGTCAGTCAATCGCTTTTCACTTTGAGGTTCTAATTCTCATAAGTCACCATAAAATTCGCTCGATTACCTCGGGAACTGTGCCACCCATCCCTACTAGTTAAAATCGTACTAACAGGCCTCACGGGGTAAATAGGTCAAAAGCACTATAACGATAAAGCGAGTCGTTACAACAAACACCTCCGGGAAATTCGCGACCTTGACCCCCTTAAAAATACCTCCGGGCCTTCATGCTCTTAAATCACTAACTTGATCGGACCAATCGTGTGACTTGCATGTAAATATTTAATTTGGGCCACTGGGCCCAGTTATGCCGCTGGCGCCACAACAACATGGTGCTCTGCTGAAGCAGAGGTGCATATTACTAATGGACCATCCCGGTGGTGGGTCTACTACTGTAGCGGTGCCGCCACAGCCACCATTGAACCGTACGACAGTTGACAGGTAGTTATTTCCTTATTTAAATTCCCATTTATTGACTTGACCTAATATTTATTTATCCAAGTTACAGCCGCTAACTGGAGATATTTTTGAGCTTGTTGAGACCAAAATGTTGGGAAGGTAATCCCCTTATATCCCTAATCTTTTCTCATTCTATTCCTCTTTTTCTTCTTATACCATCAGTGATTATGGTAGAATACTAAATGAGGGTTCTTTGCTATCTCTTCTAATTTTTCCTAAATGGGTTAAATTGTTAGAGGCTAATAAGGGCTTATGAGAATTAGTAATGTAAGTTTGACCTAGGAAAACGTTGTTTCCCATAAAGTTGGTATAATAGCATATGCAATAAGCTAGTTGAGTATGTTGGAAATGATAATCTTACCCCTATGACCCCGATATTCCTCAATTGTTTCTCACTCGAGTGTATTCATTGTTCTGAGACCTCTTGGATCTACAAATTCGCTACGAAGAAGGAAGATGGAATCCAAGTGGAGGTTCGCTCACCTGTTCGGCCTGAAGTAGGTTACAGCTTCCCTTCTTCGGTAGACGCCGATTAAACTTACATATTCGTGTATTAGATGAAAGTGGTTCGGGCATCGTGTGAATGCCACTGCCCAGTGATTGGCGCCACAACAATCAGTCAGCCGCTGTGACGATACCAGTGCAGCGGATACTTAACCACTGTAGCGGTACCCTCTGTTCCTTGACGACCGCTCTTGCGACCTCCCTACTGCCAAAGCGGGACCACTATAGCAGTCTGAGAAATCGTAGAAGCGGAGTACCTATCCTGATAACCTACAGTTCCCCTATTTTCATCACACTCTCTTGTTCAATAATATCAGCCAAAAACAGAACAAAATAGCAAAAGCCTACAACCAACAGTCATATAAAATAGGCCCGACAAGGGCGAAAATCATCCAAACCCACATTACAAATCCAAACACGAGAAAACCAACAAGAAATTGTTTAAACATCCAAACCAAACAAGGAAAACCAAAACATAATTATTTGAAAATAGGAAACCCTACAAGGGCAACCAAAGTATAATCATGGGGGGAAAGGGGTCTCTAGGCTGCTAGCCTGCTAGTCGCACCATCGTCATCCAAGCTACCACCATCATCACCTAATCCACCATGTCCACCAACACATCGAGCCACACTCTCTAAGGAATACTGCTCCGAGTCGTTATCGTCCACCACTGCAATCAGCTAATGAGGGTGCATACTACTCTACACTCCTTTAATACCCCTCCAAGCTTTGATGTGAAGTTTATCACGGGACTTTTTTTTTTGCTTTCTCTTTGCCAAAATACATGCGAAGGTCACCGTGGTTTTTGGCTAGAGTGGTATAAGCAGTCTGTAGGGTGGTGAGTGACTCACCCATCTTCTTCTGAGTTTCAAAATAACCCTTCATCTCTTCCTGGGTGGGGTACCAATAGCAGCTCCTGATGAACCGGACCCGTCAAAAGGCATGGACATAGTCCGGAACATAGATATCATCTCATCGAAGCACGAGTCCATGCGCTCAAAAGGGCCCCGGATATGAGGGACTTTAGTCCCAGCCTCATGCTCTGGCACATCTCCAGCTTCAGTGTCGACCCCGGCTCCACTCCCTCCCTCACGAGCATTGTCCACTTTTCTCCACTTTCGACTGTTGACCGCGGTTCCTCGACCCCTTCACCAGTAGTGGATGAAATGGAGCATCAGAAGGGACCCAGTCATCATCACCCTCCCTGGGAACCTTGGCCCTCCGGCATAAGGAAGTAATCAGAGATGGGAACATCAAGCTCCCTCCACCAACCTTCAGAAACTCCTTCCACTCCTGAATTATCTAGGAACCCGCGTTCGCCGGTATGTTATCAAGAATGCAGGAAAATACAAGAGATCGGGCGAAGGTCACATCATGAGTATTCCTATAAGGACGGATCCTTCAGGAGACGATATTTAGCAATCTTTTTGCCTCCGCAGTAAAAAGGGTGCATTGAATTGCAACCTTGCTATGAACCTAGTGAGCCTGCTGTAAATCATCCTCATGCACCAGTTTAGAAACCAACCACATCGAATTTTTCTCAGCTGCCTTAATTGCTAGAGGCTCTAAAGGATGATCATCTAGCCTATAAACCCGGTTAAGCACCCTCGACCCCACAGTTACACCTCAAAAAAATATTTTGTCGTTTGTGTTGTAAGTAAACTAACGTAAGTCCAGAGAGGTCATGGAACCCTTAAAAGGCTAATGAATACTCTTAACAAGTGTTAAGTAAGTATCTAGAGGTTCCGGGATTAGGCAAATCGAAGAAAATAAGTTTGTCAAAAAATTGGAAAAAGTTAACAAAATCTTTGGTCAACTTTGGAGGGGTATAACTCCTAGTATATTAGGAGTTTAAGGTGTTTCAAAAGCCTAAAATGAAGTTCTTTGAGTCTAGTTTCCAACGCCGCAAACCGCTTATCGATGCTACATCGGAGTAGAGAATTATGGATGTTACAAGCAAGACGGACGGAGCGGGAAAACGCTGCTACGATAACCGGGTGCTACAGTACCCGGGAGCGGGAAAACGCTGCTACCTATAAATACCCCTATAACCAATTAGTTTCATCATTTTCTCATCCCCCACAGTTCTTGAGAGTTCTATAATTTTCCATCACTTTCCATCATCTTCCATAACATTCCATAATCCTTCATAATCCAACCTTCCATAATCTTCCATAACTTTTCCAAATTATTAAGAGAGAACACCAACATCAAAACCTCAAATAAAATCCATGGAAGATAATAGTTCTTGTTTCTCTTCAAGTTGGTGATGAACTTGATTTTAGAAAGGGGTGAATAGAGTGAAGTTCTTCTACTATAAGGTATGTTCTTCCTATTATTTACATGATTGAGATGATGTAAAGGTTTAGCAAGTCTTAGAGAGGAAAGAATCATAGGACAAAAATCATAAAGTGTTAAATTGAAGTTGATGGCCATGAGGTGAATTTGAAAGGAGATTTTGGACTAATTTGAGATTAAATTGAATATAATTCTTTGATTATATGGTATTGTGACATATGGTTATGGTTAGTTGAGAAATTTGGAAAACATCGTGTGGGATATTTTATAGAGCCTATTGGTGCTGATAATATTGTGGTTGATGTTGGTATTGTTGTTATTGTTGTTGGTTGCTGGATTATAATTTCGGGCTAGGCATATAACAGGGGAGATGCTGACCGATTTTCGGCAAGATATAAAGTAGTTTAATTCGAAAGCTCAGTACAAGTATACAACGATAAGTCTAACGATAGTATGAATGTCTTTGAATGTAGAATTATGAGCTCGGGGGGATAAGCGTAGGTATTAGGAGGCCGAACAGGTATGTTAAGGCTCGTCCCTTTCTTTCAAAGACATGATTCTTAAAGCTTCTCATGATGTTAAAGACGAGGATGATTCTATGATGATTACAATGATAATAATGATTTTATGTTTAAAGGTTCCAAGTTTATGATTTCAATGTTATTATGAGAATGTTCAGTTATTTCATGATATTCTCGATTTTATTCATTGTTGTTGATCTCACCTTAGAATAATTGTTCCTTCAAGGTGAGATAGAGCGATGATGATTATCCCATCATATAATCAGAGGTTACCGATCTTACGTCACTCCGATAGGATTATAGCTTTATTGGGCTCTCATGCATGCTATATATATATATATATATATATATATAGGGCTATGGGAAAGGGCAAGTGTTACACCTCGGAAATTTTTCGTGAGCCAACAATGAATAGACCAACGAAGGGCATGAGTGTGTGATGTTTTGCTAAGTAGGGAATGACTATTTATGAACTTTGGAAATAAGAAAGTTGCAGAATTGCATTTCAGCCCAGTGGTCGTAAAATGGAATACGGCCCGTAAAGTGATTTACGGACAGTAAAGTGCCATCGTCCTTCATCATTCCAAAATTTCAACTTTCTGTCCAACGCATCAAATGGTTAAACACGACTTGGAATACGGACGGTAAATTGAAACACGGCCCCCGTAAACTGAGTCGTAAACTGCCATGATCTTTAGCCAACCTTTCTGTTTCCGATATGCTTAAATACGGTCACGAAGGACGGACCGTAAACCAGTATACGGCCCGTAAAGTGGGGTTCACGACCATTGTACACCCCGACTGTTGTTCATTAAAAAAATCAGATTTTGAGTTATTAAAAAGGGACCCTAAGCTCATTTTATTTCATTTCTCACCTACACCGTTCAAGAACTCTCTAGAGTGATCCAAAACACTTCATCCACAAGAATTTAAGAGAATCAAAGGGAGATAAAGATCAACCACATTAAATCCATGAAACAAAGTGTGTGAAACTCAAGTGAAGTTCATCCAACCAAGAAGTTCCAAAAAGAGGTGAAGTAGGGTTTTAGTGCTAAAGGAAGAACTCCACTCTAGGCTTGTTCCACCACCATCCAAGGTAAGTTTCATGACTTTATCATGTTGTTTAAGGTATTGGAAAGCCAAGATGCTTGAATTGTAGAAAGACATGGAAAATGGGTCTTAAATGGGAGAATAGTGCCATAATTGAATGGTAGTTGAATGGAATCATAAATGTTGATGTGCCATGATTATGAATATGTTCTAAATGATGTTTAGACCAGCAAGTGAGCAGTATATATGAGAAAATGCGATAACAAACTATAACCATAAATGTGGGAAAAATGAAGAGAAATGGTGGATTTTGCTCAACGTATATGAATGACGATTGTTGATACGATATTTTGAAGTGTTGTTGTAAATGTTTAGGAGTTGAAATAGAACGTGGGAAAAGTAGTAGAAACAAAGGAAATGCTGCCCAATTTTTCCAAGAAATAACGATACGTTCTCATAACCGATTAACTAACGTTAATGCGAATTCTCTCGTGAGGTAGCGACGTGATATTGGAGGAGAACACGTGAACGATAGCTCAGTTAAACGCCAAAGGTATGTGAGGCTAGTCCTTTCTTTCTATGGCATGAATCCCATGATATGATTCTTCTTCCTCTCCATGATCCTCCTATATTCCGGAAAGTCAAGAGCCTAAGATCATGAATAGCTACATCAGTCAAGAGATATGATATGACGTTGTTATAAAGTGAATGATGTCGTTCCTTGTATACACTCACCTTATGTACAAATCCCTTCAAGGTGAGGCGGAATGTTCATAAAATGTTCCTAATGGAATCGAGGGTTCACGACCTTACGTCACCTCGATAAAATATAGTTACTCTAGAGGCCTTATGCATGTACGATGATAAGCATATTTTGATAAGCATATTATTATAAGTATTTTATATTGAGCATGTTATAATAGTATTACACCGGGCCTAGTTGGCCGGGCAGTCACCGCGAAAGCGGGCAGCTTATACGATACACCATAGCCAGTTGGCATGGGCAGACACCACTAGTGGGCGGCATGAGATGGTATCCCGGACGCGGGAGGCCTGGACGCGGGCTAATGTTACTGATTATCACACCGCACCAATATGGTCGGGCAGTTTATATATATATATATATATATATATATATATACATGATATGCATACATGAAATGATGATAAGCTTAAAAGTAAGTCAGCATGCATTACTTTTCATGAAATTCTCAGTCAGGTACAGTTGCTCCATACTTGATGCCTCTCTTATTTCCTTGATGTATTATTATTGGTCATGCCTCTCATACTCAGTACAATATTCGTACTGACGTTCGTTTTCATTGGACGCTGTGTTCATGCCCACAGGTAGACAGGGAGGTGAGCTCGATCCAGATTCTTAGTAGCTGCCAGCTGATTACGAGCACTCCATTGTCCGGAGGTGCTCATCATTATTCTCTTGGTATATGTATATTTTGGGCATGGTGGAGTCTTGTTCCACCTATGTGTATAGTATGTCAGTAGAGGCTCGTAGATGCGTAGTGTGGGTTAGAGGGTCTCACAAGATAACTACAGTATAGTTTTATATTATTTTGATAGCCTAAAGAGACGTATGCATATAAAACCAATTGTACTTTCAAACAGAAAATGATTGTTCTACGATTATGAATGATAAGGAAAGGTAAAATGGTTATGACGAGTGAGGAAATAAGTGGTGCTCGGTGGTTAGCCCCGGGTACCCGTCGCGACCCGTAGACGGGTCGTGACAAAAGTGGTATCAGAACAGTTCCCCCTCGGAAGTGTCTACAAGCTGTATCTAGTAGAGTCTTGTTTATGGTTTGTAGCGCGCCACGTCAATAAACAGGAGGCTACAGGGCATTTAGGAAAATGACCATCTTTATTCTTATGAGATCGTGCGATAGAGCCATGTATAAGATTTTATCCTCCCTAAAAGTGTGTTGTGATTTCAGAATGTCGCCAAAGGGAAACGTTACAGCCGCCCAGAAGGGCAAAGCCACGATGAAAAGACGGGCAGAAAGAGAGCCTCTGATAAATGTAGAAGAGGGCGAATCACAAAATGAGGCCTCGCCCAACATAGAAGAGCAAGAAGGAGCCTCCGCTCCAATTCCTCCACCAGTCGCTTCGGGTCAGCAGGTGACTGAAGCTATTCATCTATTAACACAATTGGTTGCCGCACAGGCACAACGACAGAATGCGGGCCCGAGTGATCGTTCAGCTAGTACAAGAGCCCGTGATTTTATGACGCTAAATCCCCCAGAATTTTTCGGGTCGAAGCCGGATGAAGACCCGCAAAACTTCATTGATGAAATGTTGAGGACCTTAAAGATTATTCATGCCTCCGAGACCGAGTCCGTGGAGTTGGCCTCTTATAGACTCCGCGATGTGGCGGTATTATGGTACAACAATTGGATAGCATCAAGGACAGAAAATGCACCTCCTCCCGTTTGGCAAGAATTTGTTGACGCTTTATTCGCCATTATTTGCCACCCGAGGTCCGCCGAGCTAGAGCGGACAGGTTCTTGAATCTAAAGCAAGGAAGCATGAGTGCTCGGGAATATAGCTTACAATTTAATTCTCTGGCCAGGTATGCCCCGACTATGGTGGCCGACATGGGGGATCGAGTGCACAAGTTTGTGAGTGGTTTGGGACCACATCTATTCAAAGATTATTTGACAGCTTCATTGCAAGACGGGATGGACATTTCCCGCATACAGGCCCATGCTCAGAATCTTGAGGAACGACAACAGCCGCCGAGGAGTGATCGTGATATTAACCGAAGGCAAGGTAAGAGGACTACGTCTATGGGAGCAAGCAGTGAGTATGGAGGGGGGTCGAGATAGACGTATTCTAAGCACTCGGGACAGTCAATGACTAGTGCACCTCCCATATTTTCAGACAAAGGGTTTGATCGTTCTTCCCGGTCAGGACAGGGCTAGAGTTCGAGGGCCTCGGATTCTCAGTTTAGGGGAGATTTTAGTCAAAGGAGACCTCCGGTACCGCGGTGCAGCTAGTGCGGTAGATTACATTCCGGCCGATGTTATCGGGGTACGGATGCTTGCTATGCTTGTGGTCAGACTGGGCACATGATGAGGGATTGCCCGTCGGTGAGAGATAGGGTTGGGGTTCAGCCCACAAGTTCAGCAGCGGGATGTGTATGCTTTGATCGATCCGGGTTCTACTTTCTCGTATGTTACTCCATCTGTTGCTGATTGTATTGGGGTGAAACCCCAGCCAATTAAAACTTTCGAGGTATTCACTCTGGTTGGTGATTCCGTGATAACGAGGAAAGTGTATAAGAGTTGTGTCGTTGTGATATGTGATCGCCATACCAAAGCCGATTTGATTGAGCTTGAAATGGTGGATTTCGATGTAATCATGGGCATGGATTGGCTGGCTTCATGCTATGCTACATCGGCTGATACACGAATGATACATCGGCTGGTGGAGCCGCTTACTGAACTGACAACCAATAACCACAACTCTGTCTGCAAAGTCACTAACTTCGAACAAGACATCATAGCATAGTACGCTGACTCGGCTACACTCCAGGGCCAAATGGAGCTCGCCAACTTCGCTGGAACATCTTCTATAATAGCTTTTGCTCATCTGGGTGTACCTGCGTGGCATGAAACGCAGCCCCCAAAGAAAAGGGGTTAGTACGAGCAATGTACTGAGTATGTAAGGCATGAATAGTAACATAATAAGGAATATAAATATGAATAATAACAGGATGGAAATATAGAACATATCAGGAGGTAAAAGAGTAACCTGTACATATGAGTGCCTCTTAGGGCGGAAGCCATGCATGCTTATCTTTCCTTTAAAAAAAACATTTCTTTTTCATATATAGAAAATAGAACATGTCATAGCGCCGAACAACGTCGGCTCGCCCACATAGCGCCGAAATACGTCGGCTCGCCCATATATCCCGCGTCCGGGCATCCCGCTCCGGGATGAATACGCCAGCTCACCAGGTGGCAATGCGTCTTATAGCGCAACATATCTCTCTCCCCCCCCCTCCTCCCCCCCCCCCCCCCCATATACATATACATATATCCCTTTTCCCCATATACATATACATATAACAGCATGCATGAGAGCCCAAAGAAAGTCATGTATCTATCGGAGTGACGTAAGGTCGGTAACCTCCGATTACAATATGGAATAACCAGGGTCGCTCTGTCTCACCTTGAACGAACGATAATTATAAGGCGAGACTATCAACGAAGGATAGCATTAAGAGAAAAAATAGAATAAGATCATAAACCTCATAAGATGTCAATTCATATACTTTGGAGTCTTTAGAAAATAGAGTCATAATCAAGGAATAAAATTGAGGATCAAGAACTAGCTCGATGTTCTCATATTCATATTGAATCCATAACTTGAGACTTTCAAACATGAAACCCATCCTTATCGTAATCATCATGGACATATTCTCATCTTTGACAACATCGTTGTCATTACAAAAACATGTCCGTCGTTATAGTCATAAAAGTTTACAAAATCATCAACCTTTGTTTTGGAAAAGTATAGACATTTTGGAAAACGTTTATGGGTTATCGGAAGAGAATCATGCCTTAGAGTCATAAACATCTAACTTTTGAAAACAAGGAAAATATGGAAATACTTATGAAATCATAACATCGGGATCATGCCTTTGAAAGAAAGGGACAAGCCTTAACATACCTGTTCCGCGCCCTATTAGCTACACTTAATTGTCCAAGCTCGCTACCGCGAGTCTACATTCAAGAAGATTGACGCAATCGTTAGATTTATCACCATATACTTGCCTTAATCCTTCAAATGAATTTATTTATAATCTGCCAAAATTTCGGCAGCATCTCCCCTGTAAATACACCATCCCCGAGAATCTATCTCAGCCCAAACCATCAATCAATCAATCCGAGAATTCAACTCGGCCAAACTATAAACAATAACAATACCAACAATCGTGCCAACAACATCAACAACCCATTCTAGGCGCATTCTAACATTAAAAACCTTTGTCATATAATTCATCGACATTTCATTTATATTCAATTCAATTCATATAATATTCAAACGACTCAACCAATATACCATGCCAACCGAAACCTTCCAAACTCCAATAGAACAACAACAATACATTTCTTTCTTCCAAATTCATCAATCACACGAACAATTCATACATTACAACATCATTCTCATAAATTCAAGAAACTATATTAGAATCACATTAGTTTCCACAATAAGCCACAAACAACTATAAATTCAACTTAGACCATTAAAATTTTATTTGCATCATAAAACCCACAACACAACAACCAAAATATACTAAATAAAATTAGTTCACCATTTCTACACCACATGCACCTACTCGGCCAAGCACCAACATCCACAATCTCATGAATTTCATCCATTTCAACACTCCACAACATTCACAAACCATGCATAATATATGGAAATGACGAGTAAACCTTACCTTCTCCACTCAATTTCTTCACTCGGCTAGGGGTTGAAATTGCCCAATTGAATGGTTTGCTTGCTTCAACAACCTCCTCATGTTAGAGAGGACCTTCCAATCAGTAGAAATACTAGAAGGAATTAATTTTTCCTTGACCCTTCTCCATGGCTCATGTTCGGCCACCATGGCCGAACAACCCCCTCTTTTTTTTTTTTTTTTTTTTTTTTTGTTCTTTCTTTCTCTCCAAATGTCTTGAATTAAAAAGGTGACCTCTCATATATATATATATAAATATATATTGTTCTTATGAGCATGTGAGGGGCACATGCCCTCTTCTCCATTTTTCTAGAGTTTTCTTTCTTTTTCTTGAAATTTTCTAAAATAAGCAAAGAAGACTAGTTGTCTTCTTGTATAAGCTTGGTCCATATATATTCATCACATGGCCATAAAAGAGTGGGGCCCACATACACACAGATACACACACTCCCACGGCCAAATGGCCCCTTCATGAATTTTCTTGAACACTTTGGTCCTTCAAGAACATTCTTGAACACTTTGTGAAATTCCCATTTTTCCCCTAGCCTTTCTACAATATTACCATGAACCATTTTGCGAATTTCCCTTTTTTCCCTTAGCCTTTCTCAATATTTCCATACCACTAATGTTCATAAATAATATTCATAACCAACTTGTACATTAAAATAATTTTGGAAGATGGTCATTCCCTTAACTTCACCACGACTACCCTGAAATATCTGAACGTATAAAATACGGGATATAACAGGCACAACTGAAGGATTTGCTTGAAAAGGATTCATTAGACCCAGTTCATCGCCATGGGGAGTGCCTGTCTTGTTCGTAAGAAAGAAAGATGGTTCTTTATGAATGTGCATCGATTATAGGCAGTTGAACAAGGTGACAATAAAGAATAAATACCCGCTTCCAAGAATCGATGTTTTTTTGACCAATTACAGGGTGCCAAGTGGTTTTCCAAAATTGATCTGAGATCGGGGTATCATCAAGTGAGGGTTAGAGAAGAAGATATTCCCAAAACGGCCTTCAGAACTAGATACGGTCATTTTGAGTTTCGGGTGATGTCATTTGGGTTGACTAACGCTCCAGCGGTGTTTATAAATCTGATGAATAATGTATTCAGGCCTTTCTTATATCTGTTTGTGATTGTGTTTGTTACACCTCGGAACTTTGGATTGCAGAGCGGTGAATGAACTAACGTAAGTTAAGGTGTACATGATGTCCCTACTAGTAAGAAGGGATTTTTAATGATTCTAATTAAGATTCCAAAGAAGTTAGAGGCAAGGGAGAAAAGTTCGTCTCAAGAGCTCTCCATTTGTTTCGGAGCTGCAGTTTATTGGTATTACTCTTTGTGTATATACATAGGCTTGGCAGAGTCCTGCCCCGTCTTCAAGGATTCCTGTATTCTATATAGAGGTTAGTAGACAGATGTGTGTAGCTAGAAGTCCCATATTGTTATCAGTTCATATTGTTGTATTATATTTGGCAGCCTTGTTGGCTTATGTTTATGGGCATAGTTAATGATGATTATATATCGATGTGTCAATATCTTGTGATACATGCCCTTACAGATTATGACAACCATGAGTTTTTTTTATGGTCCACCTAGAAATAAGTATGAGATATATGTTCAGTGGTGCTCGGTAGATTAACCCGTCATAGCCCTCTAGTTGGGATCGTGACAGTCACGACCCATTTTCACTAAGTCGTGCGAGCACCTCCCTTTTCCACCTTGTAGGAGAACCCTTATCCCAACAATCATAAAGCATAAGTAAAGCGGAAGAAAATAGAATAATGTAAGTCTCACGACAATGATATAAAGAAATGCGGAAGTACTAAGAATCAAACCCTAGGCAAAACCCACAATTTTGGGTATAAACCCTGACTCCCAATTCCATCAATTAAAAGCTAGGAGAACTCATGAATACTCAAATTCAAATTCTAGGAAAAAGCCACAATTTTGGGTATAAACCCTGACTCCCAATTCCATAAATTAGCTACTAATTAGGAAGGAATCATGCAATAATATTTTCTAATCATCAATTCCATGCTTAATGAAGCTAACACAATCAATAATTCAAGGTTTTATAGTCTAGAAAAAAGAGCCCATAAATCCTTCTTTTAATCCTCAAGTTCTTATGGAAACTAGCATGTTTAACGGATTCCTAAGGTGATTAATGGGATATGGAATAACAATGGAGATGGAAAGACTTACCACAACGATTTTCCCCCAAGAAATGCCTTGAAATGCTCCCAATAGCTCTATTTTTGGAATGGTATTTAATGAAAGACTTAGGGCTTTTAACACACATTTAATGAATCTTACTGCTCGTCACCCGCTCCCGCAGTCCATTAGCCGCTTCTGCTTTCGCAGTCCTTTGACCAATTCTGCGATCCTACCTAAAATACATAAGGACGTTATAGCAGCAGGGTCACCGCTACAATGGTACCACTGCCGCAGTCCTGGTGCCGCTTAAGTGGTGCACCAGACACCAGAAAATTACACAAATTTCACTAATTCAACCCAAAATCACGACTATCACCCGAGACCATCTGCTCCCAAACCATATATATAGACACACATAAAAACACGCTACGAACGCACTCCTAGCCTCAAATTTCCCAACGAAAGTCTCGCTAACCCAGCCAACCCCCGATACCTCAAAACTAACTTCTCAACCCAAGTCCCAATATACACCTGAGTGTATTGGGAACTGAACCGAATATACACACGAGTTCTAAAAGATCATCTGGACATCTCGGAATCGATGAATTTCCAAAAAAGGTTCGTTTACCATAAAGTTAACTTTGATTCAACTCTTTTTCGCTTTAAGCCCAAATTTCCCACAAAGTCACCCAAATCATATCCAAAGATCTCGGGAAGGGTGTCAACAGTACTCTCATGTCAAATGTGAGCTAAACAAGCTCGGGAAAAGGTCTAAAGCACAGAAAAGGCAATAACAACCAAACGGGTCGTTAAAAAAAAAGGAGTCTTAAGTGGAATCTGTGGTCAAACGATTGGTTAAAATGGTGAATATGGTGATAGAATGGTGGAAAAATATATGTTGCAGTAATAAGGAAATGGTACAATAAAATAGGAAAGGTATGTGTAGGGAAACATAGTTCGATAGAGAGATTATATCCACAAAATTACGAATAATGAGTGTCAAGAGGAATCCGTAAGATATGAATGACTTGTAAGTAAGAGGAGATAGTACAGTATGAGGGGATGAGTGATGACTCCAGGTACAATTAGTGTTGAATTAATGTTTAAGCACCCTTGAGGAAGGTATCAATATATTATATGCAATTCTGTTAAGATAAGTTTTGGAGTAGTTCTGATGGGACTTAAAAGAAGAGAAATTTGATGGGATTTTTAGTTGGGCGATAGCAAATGACTGTGGTTACACTGTGATTGGTTAGCAACCTTAGACGTGTTTTATTAATGGGACATCAATATGATTAGATGGGAGTTGTAACTTCCCCTCGCTGTAAGATGTGAAAAGGATATGTATTTGTCTAAATATGACCCTTGAGTGTAAATATGCCAATGATTTATGAGCAGAAAGAGGTAAAACAGGAATTATGGAAACGCAGAAGAGTATCAGTTATAAGGGTGATGATTCTTAATGTTTAAAGGGGATAGGATACGGAATGCAAGATTCGCCAAGTATTGTTATTGTTTTGAATGTTAAAAAGGGATATGATTGGCTAGAAGAGGTAACAGAACAATATACATTACTCAATGAGCTAAATATTAATGAGGGCCTTCTTATTGTATAAAGTATATTGGCAAGGATGTGATACAGAGATACGATTATAAGGATATGTGAAACATGAGTTAACTCGTACGAGTGTATAAGACAAAGGTAGGACCAAGGTACGGAAAAAATTTCCTCCAGAAGTTTATCACCACATGATTATTAAGTTAGTAATACAAGGTTGAATAGCGAATGAAGGAAGTGAGTGATGCTTTGAAAAGCATTATTTGTATGATGAACATTGGATGAGTTTAAAGTCGCAAATTGATACATAATACGCCCATCATTGATGAGACGAACTTGTAGTCTAAAAGAGATGTGCCTAAAGAACAAGCGTTTATATGGTGAAGAAAAGGACGAATATTAACAATCAGGCTAGATACCATTATAGTCATGAAATGGGAAGCGAGTAATAGGAGAAAGATGATTTCTAGAATTACGATAAGGAAAATTATAAAGATCTCTTTGATGAAAGATTAGGCCTATCGAGGGCCAGTAAACCTATGAGAATATATGACCTGTTACATGTATGTGCAACTGACTATATAGACTCAGACGATGAACAGTCATAGCTAAGATTAGTTGCAAAAATTATTGGAAGTAGGTACTTGCAAGAAAAAGAAGAGCTAAATGGGATGTCAAATATAGAGTAGTGGGTTAACACCTTAAGGGGAGAAGATGAGACGACAAGTATTGGACCAGGAGTATGCTTTGTTAGAAGATGGAAAGATAATGACGAAGGAATTGCAAACCACCACAAAGGGTGTCACGACCCGTCTAGAGGGCCGCGACGAGCGCCCGGGCTAGCCCACCCGGGCACCCCCTTGACTTACACTTATCCTTACATCTAGGTGAGCCACATAATTAAACATACATTTCTATTCATCATTCATGCTAGTCCCATTGGACGACAATGCTTTTATATCATCATTATGCCACATCAATGTACATGAGCCGCTAAGGCTATCAAAATGATATACAAAATATAGGCCGACAAGGCCAAACATATATAACCATATACACATGTCTACAAGCCTTTAAGAAGAGTATAACATATTACATGAGCGGGACAGGACCCCGCTATGCCCATAACTATATACACAAAAGAATAAGTACCCAAAAGCTATGGCTCCGAATGAAATGAAGCTCTGCTATGTAGTCTCTGACAATATAGCTATGGATCGAGCCTGTCTCCCTGTGCACCTGCGGGCATGATGCAGCGTCCACAACAAAAGGACGTCAGTACGAAGAATGTACTGAGTATGTAAAGCATGATCAATATCAATATAGAAGCATAATGAACAGCACGAAGAATAGCACAAGATGGGAGATGGTAATATCATCGTCATAGGCACTTACTTACCTCACATAGGATCTTTCCATTTCTAATGCATATTTACGTACATACATCCATATCCGTACTCGTATTCATATACATACCCTTATTCGCATTCATATCGTATCATGTTTGTATTCATACTCATAGCCATATCGTATACATAATCATATCATATACATAGCATTGACATAGCATACCCGACCATGCAGGATCGGTGTTTCATACATACTTGGCCAACCAAGGCTCAATGTTACCCATACCTGACCCTACCAAGGCTTCAGGGTTACACTTACCTGGCCCTACCAAGGCGTCAGGGTTATCCGTACCATCTGCAGAGCTGTGCGCGCGTTACGTAATCATATACATACTTATTTACATATCTTACCCGGCCTCATAAGCTCGGGGTTCCATAATAGTCATACATAGACATATACACAATAGCTCATAAGTATCTTTACTATTTACATCATTATCATAATCGTCATCAATCTTATTGTTACTATTATCGTCATTCATCACCTTTATCTTTATAGGCTTACTCGTCATACGAGGGATTTAGTACAATCGTGGAGTATCAAGAATCGTGAGCTTACTAGCTCGGAAGATCAAATAATTTGAAGGATATCATAGTCTCACAGAAGATTTAGATATTTGGCCAAAGAACCATGCCTTATGAAAGAAGGGTTAGCCTTACATACCTTTTCCGTTCAACTACTCTACACTGCCCAAAGAAGGAACAAGTTCAGCAGCCCATACTTGTGTTTCTAGAAGATTATTTAATGCTATGTTGACTACATTTAATGTTTTTATTGAACAAAGTGTTGGTGGTCTTCTATGCACATTGGAACAAATGTTTGGTGAAATGTTGGTGGTCTTCTATGCAGCTTGGAAATTGCACCTTAATTAATTTGGTTTGACCAACTTTAATGTCTAGAATGTTCTTTATTTTATTTAGGGTGGCAACCACCATTTCTCCTATATAAAGGGGTGTTTTCTTATTCATTGTAACTAAGTTTGAATATTAATAATATTAGCCTTGTGCTTGTGGAGACCTTTGAGGTTCTCTTTTGGGTTATGCCCTTTTTGTTCTACTTTGAACCGCAACTCGGATTCTTCGATGGTAAGATTCCTTGTTTGAGTTCCCTCCCTCCATTTCTTCTTCTTCTTAATTGATTCAACTCCTTCTTTCACTATTAAACAACGTTTTAAGTATCAAATACTTGAACTTGTGAACTTCTTTCTCAAGAATCAATCCTTCCCCCTTTCTAATTTTCAATTCTAAAGTCAGAAGCTAACCGTGTTGTTATCAAGTGGTATCACAATGATAGCAACCAAGGAAGCTTAATTTTCGTTGAAGACTAAAAAATATCAAGATGCTTTAATGGGTTTCATTTGGTAATGACATGTCATGTAATGGAGGTATAGTTCCAGCCCAAAGGAGATCTTTAGGGTTTATACTAATTGGAGGCCCCAATTGAAAACCAAGATGAGTTGGATTATGGCCCAAAACATGCCCAAAGAAGGAACAAGTTCAGCAGCCCATACTTGTGTTTCTAGAAGATTATTTAATGTTATGTTGACTACATTTAATGTTTTTATTGAACAAAGTGTTGGTGGTCTTCTATGCACATTGGAACAAAGGTTTGGTGAAATGTTGGCGGTCTTCTATGCAGCTTGGAAATTGCACCTTAATTAATTTGGTTTGACCAACTTTAATGTCTAGAATGTTCTTTATTTTATTTAGGGTGGCATCCACCATTTCTCCTATATAAAGGGGTGTTTTCTTATTCATTGTAACTAAGTTTGAATATTAATAATATTAGCCTTGTGCTTGTGGAGACCTTTGAGGTTCTCTTTTGGGTTATGCCCTTTTTGTTCTACTTTGAACCGCAACTCGGATTCTTCGATGGTAAGATTCCTTATTTGAGTTCCCTCCCTCCATTTCTTCTTCTTCTTAATTGATTCAACTCCTTCTTTCACTATTAAACAACGTTTTAAGTATCAAATACTTGAACTTGTGAACTTCTTTCTCAAGAATCAATGCTTCCCCCTTTCTAATTTTCAATTCTAAAGTCAGAAGCTAACAGTGTTGTTATCAAGTGGTATCAGAGCTTTGGATGGTTGAGAATTCCTATACTCACCCGATCTATTGATTTGAATTCTAAATACCAAAAAAAAAATCTGCAAAAATACTGTAGCACGTGAACAGTAGCAAAAAAAAAGTTAGAAAAAAAAAATTGCTCAAGTGGACAGTGCCGTGAACAGTACTCTCTAAGTTTTCTTTACTTATTCTTGATTTCTTCAATCCTTTATCTTGTGATTTGTTGACTTTAAATTATTGGGAAACCCATTGTGGTTGTTATCTCTTGAAAATCCCATTAGTTTTAAAGATTCTTTGACTAAAACTCATCAATGAACTCAAAAGTCACATTGAGGAGTGCAAGATCATTACAATACATTTGTATCCAAACTCATTGATATGTTCTAAATCTTTTCTTGAAAGTGTTTATTTTTTGCATTTGGTTTTCTTTATGTTCTCTTACTAGATACTTGAAGTATTTGTCCATACTTAGAGTTGTCTAGTAATTTTGTGTCTATTTCTTTGTTTCGTGCTAATTTGTTCCGTGTTTTTTTCTCTCTCTATTTTCATTGTGTATTTCTTGTTTCCTGTCAGTTTAAGTTTTTGTTGTACTTTTCTTCGTTTGATATAAACTCCATTCTTGAACCAAGCTTTGGAACTTACTTTGAGGTGTTTGAGTTGCTAGTTTATTGAAGAACTTCGAGGAGCAGCCCTTGAGTGGTAAAAGGTGAGAGTGGTGGGATTCTTTGCGGGTAAAAGCCTACTTGTGTGATACACGAGTGTTGAGAGTCACTACTTGAGTGATGTAAGGGTGTGATGCTTTTGGTGAGGTCCTTTTGCTTCTAACAATTTTTTGTTTGTAATTAAGCAATTTGCAGGTCTTTGGGAGGTTGTGGCTACATCCATGGATACCAAAAGAAAGGAAGAAGATAAAATATTAAAAGAAAGAGATGAAAATGACTTTTACTGGTTACGAAAACTCTATGAAGCAATGAAGAAAGCAAATGATGAGTGGGATGAAAGAAAGAAGAAACAACATAATTCCAAAAAAACATCTTCAAACTATCCTTCATCTAATGAGGGGGAGTTGAAGCACAAGGCGTATGAAAAGAAGGACCAAAGGGACACATCAAGTGCTTGTAGAAAATCAAAAATCAGAGTTGATGTTAGAAGTCCTCCAAAAGGTAGTAGAGGAATTCTTGGCAAGTATGTGGGTGCTTATGATACTTCAAATAACATATTCTTCCAAGGAAAGCAAGGGAGTGTTTCTTCATCAGTTGGATCCTTTTTCAATTCAAATAAAAGTGAGGATGAGCGACAAAAGAAAGAGAGAAGTAAGGGTGAGAAACTTGACAACTCAAGAGAGGAAAAAGTAGAGGAAGTGATGAATGAAGAGAGTGAGTTGTCAAGAACTGGAAATGAGTGGACAGAATCGAGTGAAGTGCGTTTGGGAGGTAAAATAGAGGGTGAACAAAAGCACTTGAGAGATGATAGAAAAGAAGTGCTTAAAAGAAAAGAGTGCATAAGTGTGAAAGGATCTTGTTCAAGCTCTAACCTTTTAACTCATTCTTTTTCTAGTATTTGTGCTCCAAATGTGCAGGTTGTTGAAGAAGAACCCATTGAAGTGTTGGAACAACAATTGAAGGAAGAATCTAGCTTCAAATGGGATTTGAAAGTAGCAAAGGCTGATGATTTGTGGAAACAATTGCAAGTAGAAGACAAAGTTGAGCTTGATGATCTCATGTGGTATGACCTTATCGATGATCTATTTGTAGATGCAAACAAAACTGAACTTGTACCACAATTTGTTGAATCAAGGGTTTTAGGTGAAGATATAACTCAAATTGAGAGTGAACATAACTTTTTTTGTTGTTCTTCTCACGTGAGCAGTCTGCCACAATGTGGTGAATGTGGGAAACGAGATAAGTTGAGTGAACAAATCCAAGAGAATTTCAGAAAGGATGAATCTTGTTCATATGCTAATAAACTAACTCTTTCTTGTTTTAGTCTTTTATCTCCTTTCATGCAGAACATTGAGGATGAACTTTGTGTAAAGGATGATGACAGCTCACTTGAAGAAGACAATCTCATGGGTCAAGGTTTTAAAGTGTGGGATAACCCATTATGGGATGATACTAAACATGAGTTTACTGTACATTTTTGTCCACTTTGGGATTCCAATGAAGGAAGCAAAGGTGATGAAGTTTCCAATGAAGACATTGAGACACATGAAGCTTTTGGTGCGGTAGATATTGAGAAAGTTGAGCTAGGTGCAGAATGTAGTAGCTCAAGTGTGGAAAAGGACAAGTGCTCACATGTTTTGAACTTCACAATATCTTTTTCTTGTTTTCTAGATCCTTATTTGCAGGTTCATTCTAAGCCACTTCACAAGAAAATAACGTTTGATCCATATCATGACCATGGTATATTGAATGGTCAGGTTAAGTTGTTTAGAAATAGCAAATATGGTATGTTTTCTTGGTATTCATATGCTTTTGGTCTGGCTAATGATCCTCTACTGTTTAAAGAGCTAATGAATTGTGTTTTTAGTTCTTGTGTTGGAAATTACATTGTTCTATTAGATGATGTAATGCTTGGATATTTAAAAGGGGTGTTTGTGCATAAAAGAACTAAGTGGGTTAAGTGGTTGCATGGTCACTACCTTGTGTTGTTTTTACCAAATGCTTGTTTTGTTTCCTTTGTTTGCTCCCTACTTATTGTGATTATCATGTTGGTTGCAGGTCAATGTCAAGATTCGAGGACGAATCTTCTTTAAGAGGGGGAGAATGATAGCAACCATGGAGGCTCAAATGCATTAAGGAGCAAAAAAGGTCACCACCAAGATTCGGGACGAATCTTCTATAAGAGGGGGAGAATGATAGCAACCAAGGAAGCTTAATTTTCGTTGAAGACTAAAAAATATCAAGATGCTTTAATGGGTTTCATTTGGTAATGACATGTCATGTAATGGAGGTATAGCTCCAGCCCAAAGGAGATCTTTAGGGCTTTATACTAATTGGAGGCCCCAATTGAAAACCAAGATGAGTTGGATTATGGCCCAAAACATGCCCAAAGAAGGAACAAGTTCAGCAGCCCATACTTGTGTTTCTAGAAGATTATTTAATGCTATGTTGACTACATTTAATGTTTTTATTGAACAAAGTGTTGGTGGTCTTCTATGCACATTGGAACAAATGTCTGGTGAAATGTTGGTGGTCTTCTATGCAGCTTGGAAATTGCACCTTAATTAATTTGGTTTGACCAACTTTAATGTCTAGAATGTTCTTTATTTTATTTAGGGTGGCAGCCACCATTTCTCCTATATAAAGGGGTGTTTTCTTATTCATTGTAACTAAGTTTGAATATTAATAATATTAGCCTTGTGCTTGTGGAGACCTTTGAGGTTCTCTTTTGGGTTATGCCCTTTTTGTTCTACTTTGAACCGCAACTCGGATTCTTCGATGGTAAGATTCCTTGTTTGAGTTCCCTCCCTCCATTTCTTCTACTTCTTAATTGATTCAACTCCTTCTTTCACTATTAAACAACGTTTTAAGTATCAAATACTTGAACTTGTGAACTTCTTTCTCAAGAATCAATCCTTCCCCCTTTCTAATTTTCAATTCTAAAGTCAGAAGCTAACCGTGTTGTTATCACCTCCTTTATTTATACGACATTCCTCCATAATGTATATCAACTCCCAAACGTCAATAATGCATTCACAATACCATAGTAATAGCCATTATTCATCCGCATTATCCACATTTCTTAATTTGCTTTCAATTACTCATATCCATGGCTATAACACACGACTATGTCCATTAACGTACACTGCTCATCTCATGTTCTCAGCATCATTTATAACATATTTACATCACAATACATCAAGACTCATAACTCAATTCAAACTATTTCTCAAAATGGCACTATTCCACATTCATGACCCATTTTGCCATACCTTTCTACAATCCATGTATTTCAACTCTTAAATACCTTAAACAACATAGAAATATCATAAATCTTACCTTAGATGTCGTAGGAACAAGCCTTGGTTGATAATACTTCCCTTGAGCAAAAACCGTAGTTTATCTCCATTGGGATATCTTAACATGTATGATCTTTAATGGGTTTCCTTACACTTGATTAACTTGGTTTATGTTGTTGATCACTAATAATCCTTGAATTCTTATGGAGTAAATGTACAGAGATGTTTTAGAGAGAAGGGGTGTCATGCGGAAATGAAATAATAAACTTGGTCCCCTTTTTAATAACCCAAAAATCTGATCTGTAATGAACAGTCATCGAAAGTGCACAGTGGTCGTAAACCCAGTTTACGGGTCGTATTCCAGTTTACAGTCTGTATTCTGTGGGCATATTTAAGCATAACAGAACTAGAAAGTATGTTGGGGATCATGGTGATTTACGATCGCAGTTTACGGGCCGTATTTCAATTTACGGTCCGTATTCCAAGTCGTATTTAACCATTTGAACATTGGACAGAAAGTTGAAATTTTGGAAGTTGAAACACGACATGGCAGTTTATGGGCCGTATACCACTTTACCGTCCGTATTCCATTTTACGTTCAACTGGCCAAAATGCAAATCTGCAACTTTCCACATTTTCAGAACCTATAATTAGTCATTATGGAGCATAACCTATCTCTTATTGCAATTGCCTTTGGAACCTTATTTAGGGTCGTCAAACATCGTTCCCTTCTTATTAAAACATCGTATACGCTATGCCCTTTGTTAGCCTACCCACTGTACGTTCGCGGGGAAATTTTCAAGGTGTAACATTCTTCTCCCCTTTGGAACATTCGTCCTCGAATGTTAAACACTCGGGATCCTGCGAAAATTTCGCTAAAGTTTCCCATGTAATTTGGCACTCCCAACCTGCCACAACAACCCATAATATCATCGCCTCATAGGGCTACATCACAATATCAACATGTTTATGGCCACACACGACGCAAAAGCATAAAAAGAAAACATACATACCTTATAATCTTGACGTCTCATCTTGGATCTCTTCCAAGGGCTGAAATAAATGCGGGTATCTGGATCGCATAATTTCTTCCGCTTCCCATGTCATTTCCTCTCATTTACTGCTTCTCCATAGAACCTTAACTGAGGCCACCTCTTTGTTTCTAAGCCTCCGTACCTATCTAGAATGGAAATGGGCACTTCTTCATAAGTCAACTTTTCCGTCACTTGTACATCGCTTATTGGCACGATCTTAGTAGGATGTCCGACACATTTTCGAAGCATCGAAACATGAAAAACTGGATGGACTGACTCCAAATCCGGAGGTAAATCTAACTCGTAGGCCACTTTTCCTAGCTTTCGCACAATCTCATAAGGTCCAATGTATCGGGGACTAAGTTTCCCCTTTTTGCCAAATCTCATTACACCCTTCATCGGTGACACTTTCAAGAATACCCAATCTTTCATTTGGAACTCTAAGTCTCTTCGACGATTATCCGCATAGGACTTTTGACGACTTTGGGCTGCTAACAACCGATCTTGTATGAGCTTGACTTTTTCTATAGTTTGATGGACCAAGTCTGGCCCTACCAATTTAGTCTCTCCTGTTTCAAACCACCCAATTGGGGATCTTCACTTTCGCCCATATAAAGCTTCGTATGGTGCCATTTGAATGCTAGAGTGATAGCTATTATTGTAAGCAAATTCAATGAGTGGCAAATGATCATCCCAATTACCTCCAAAATCTATCATACATGCCCGTAACATACCCTCAAGAGTCTGAATGGTACGTTCAGCTTGCCCATCGGTCTGCGGGTGAAAAGCCGTGCTAAGGCTCACTTGGGTCCCTAGACCTTCTTGGAAAGACTTCCAAAAATTGGCTGTAAACTGAGTCCCTCTATCAGAGATAATAGATACTGGAACACCATGGAGTCTCACTATCTCCTTAAGATAAAGCTTTGCATAATCTTCTGCCACATACGTCGTTCTGACTGGCAAGAAATTAGCTAACTTGGTGAATCTATCCACAATCACCCATATGGAATCATACTTACGTCGGGAATGGGATAAACCTGTAATGAAGTCCATGTTTATCACTTCCCACTTCCAAGTTGGGATTTCTATAGCTTGCAACAATCCACCCGGCTTTTGGTGCTCGATTTTCACTTGTTGACAATTGGGACATTGAGCTACGAATTCCGCTATATCTTTCTTCATTCCATTCCACCAATATATAGACTTATGGTCATGATACATTTTTGTCGCTCCGGGGTGAACAGAATAACAAGAGCAATGAGCTTCTCTCAATATCTGGTGGCGTAGATCTGCCACATCGGGAACACATAATCTGCCTCTACATCGGAGAACTCCGTTTCCTGAAAGCTCAAATGATGACTCCTCTTTCCGAGGGAGTGTATCCCTGTAATGCATTAGCATGGAATCTTCGTATTGTCGCTCCTTCACTTCTACTACTAGCGACGAGACTGCTGAATTCTTAATAGTAGTTCCCTTGCCACCTGAGTCCACTACTCGAACTCCTAGACTAGCTAGTTGCTGGAGCTCACGATCCAATTCTCTTTTCTCTGGTTGTACTTGCATAACCTTCCCATAGATCTGCGGCTAAGGGCATCGGCCACGACATTCGCCTTCCCGGGGTGATACATGATGTCAACATCGTAGTCTTTTAACAACTCCAACTATCGTCGTTGTCACAAATTCAACTCTTTCTGCTTGAAGATATACTGAAGACTCTTATGATCTGTATAAATATCCACATGGACACCATATAAATAATGTCTCCATATCTTTAATGCATGAATAACCACGTAATTTGAGATCATGAGTTAGATAATTCTGCTCATATTTCCGCAATTGCCTTGAAGCATACGCAATCACTTTGCCATGTTGCATCAATACACAGCCTAGCCCAATGCCTGAAGCATAACAATAAAAAACATATCCTTCCAATCCCACTGGAAGTGTCAAGACTGGGGCAGAAGTCAATCTACCTTTCAACTCTTGGAAGCTACGTTCACAAGCATCTGTCCATTGAAACTTTGCTGATTTCTGGGTCAACTTTGTGAGCGGGGCACAAATAGAAGAAAAACCTTCAACAAATCTCCTGTAATAACCTGCTAAGCCTAGAAAGCTACGAACCTCCGTAGGAGTTGTGGGCCTTGGCCAAGTCTTCACGGCCTCAATCTTTTGACTATCCACTCGAATACCATCTGCTGCCACAATATGCCCAAGAAATGCCACTGAGTTCAACCAAAACTTGTATTTGGAAAACTTTGCAAACAACTTTCGAGTTCGAAGAACCCTAAGGATAGTACGCAAATGATCTGCATGTTCTGCCTCGGATCTAGAATACACCAAGATGTCGTCGATGAATACAATCACGAATGAATCCAGAAAGGGCCTGAACACATTGTTCATCAAATCCATAAACACTGCCGGTGCATTAGTTAGCCCAAATAACATTACCCGGAACTCAAAATGACCATATATTTTTCTGAAGGCTGTCTTAGGGATATCTTTCTCCCTAAATCTCACTTGGTGATATCCGAATCTCAAATCTATCTTCGAAAACCATTTGGCGCCTTGCAATTGATCAAATAAGTCATCAATCCGTGGGAGAGGATATTTATTCTTAATTGTCACCTTATTTAATTGCCGATAATCAATGCACATTCTCAAGGAGCCATCTTTCTTTCGGACAAACAATACGGGTTCTCCCCACGGGGATGAACTAGGCCTAATAAAGCCTTTCTCAAACAAGTCTTTCAACTGCTCCTTCAACTCTTTCAATTCTGCGGGAGCCATTCTATAAGGAGGAATAAATATAGGCTTAGTGCCTGGCAACACATCAATAGCAAAATCAATCTCCCGCTCGAGAGGGAGGCCTGGAAGCTCTTCTGGGAACACATCCGGAAATTCATTTACTATAGGAATTAACTGAAGAGTCGGTGATTCAGCTTCTACATCTTGAACCCGAACTAGATGGTAAATGCAACCTTTCGAGATCATTTTCCGTACCTTTAGATAGGAAATAAACCTACCTTTTGGTGACGCCGTATTCCCTTTCCATTCTAAGACTGGTTCTCCCGAAAATTGGAAACGAACCATTTTCATTCTACAGTCAACATTGGCATAACAAGAAGCCAACCAATCCATGCCCATAATAACATCAAAATCCACCATTTCTAACTCATGCAAGTCGATCATGGTACGACGATCACAAATCACAATTACACAATTTCTATATACTCGACTAGCTATTACTGATTCACCAACGGGTGTAGACACCTCAAAAGGCTTGATCAACCCCGGTTCGACTCTAAATCGACCCGCAATATATGGAGTAACATATGACAATGTGGAACCCCGATCAATCAAAGCATATACATCATGAGAAAATACCGATAATATACCTGTAACCACATCAGGAGAGGACTCAAGATCTTGGCGTCCAGCCAAAGCATAAACACGGTGCTGAGGATCGCTAGAACTGGGGACTCTCCCTCTGCCTCTACCATGGTCGACTGGCGCATATGAACCTAGCCCCATAGGGCGTACAAACGCTGAAGATCCGGCTACCGACCCTGAAGGCTGGGTCCTACCTCTACCATGGACTGAGGGGCAATCACGCATAATATGGCCTGGTCGACCACATGAATAGCAAACATCTGAACCCATTCGGCATCAACCCCAATGCAACTTCCCACACTGGGAACATCGTGGTACGGGTGGCCTTGCCTGACCTGAATCAACTTTAAACTGAGACCCCGAATAGCTTTGACTCGACCTGGAACGAGGAGGTCTATCGAATCTCTAGCCTGAAAACCGTGGAAGTACACTAGTCATAGAATAGCCTGAGTGCCTAGACACCTGCTGTCTGTGCCTGCCTCTGAACTCACTCATCGGACCTGAAGATCTGGCCCTCTTGCTATGTCCCCTATCATGCTCGCGTTTGCTTCTTTGCTGTTGCAGGCTTTCTTCTAAGTTCTGAGCGTGAGCCTGAATGCGTGCAATATCCATATTGTCCTGAAGGGACGCAGTCAAACACCTATCCATCAAATGTGGCTCTAGGCCCTTCACAAATCGGTGTACCCGGTCGCCCATGTCCGCTACCATGGCCGAAGCATACCTAGCCAACGAATTAAAGCGGAGACTATACTCTAAAGCACTCATGCTACCTTGCCTCAAATTTAAGAACTTATCGGCCATAGCTCGCCGAACTTCTGGATGCATATAATGTCGAAGGAAAGCATCGACAAACTCTTGCCATACCGGGGGAGGTGTATTGGCTCCCCGTGAAGCCATGAAAACTGTGTACCATTGGATCGAGACATCTCTCAATCTATACGATGCTAACTCCATCGATTCGGTGTCCGAAGCATGTATCAATCGAAACATCCTCAACATACCATCAATGAAGTCCTGAGGGTCCTCCTCTGGCTTTGACCCAAAGAATTCCTGAGGGTTCAAAGTAATAAAGTCACGATCGCTTGCACTAACAGCCCTGTCACCTTGCCCTGTACTTTGCCGCTGAGTCTGGGCAGCAACCAACTGAGTAAGAAAGTGTATGGCCTCTTTTACATCTTGGCCCGAAGCATCCGGTGGAGGAGCTGGAGGTGCTGAAGCTGGGGCTGAGGGTCCCTCACGCTCCTCTAATATAGATACTGAACGGGAGGACTGAGATTGAGCCACACTCTGGGACTCACTTTCCTCTACTACCGGTGGAGGTGCTCTTTCAGCCCGCTTTTCTGCACCGTCTTGCCCTTTTGGGCTGCTGTAGCCTTTCTCTTTACAGGCATTTCTGAAATACACAACACACGATTAAGAAACAAGAATTTCTTATATCATAGCTCTATCGCACGATTCTTATGAAGAAAGAAAGGCATTTATTCCTAAAATGTCCGCAGCTTCTCGTTTATAAGTGTGGCGCGCAACACACCCATAACCAAGACTCTACTAGACACGGCTCGTAGACACACCCTAGGACTGAACTGCTCTGATACCACTTTTGTCACGACCCGTCTAGAGGGCCGCGACGAGCGCCCGGTGCTAGCCCACCCGGGCACCCTCTTGACTTACACTTATCCTTACATCTAGGCGAGCCACATAGTTAAACATACATTTCTATTCATGATTCGTGCTAGTCCCATTGGACGACAATGCTTTCATATCATCATTGGCATTTATGCCACATCAATGTACATGAGTCGCTAAGGCTATCAAAATGATATACAAAATATAGGCCGACAAGGCCAAACATATCTAACCATATACACATGTCTACGAGCCTCTAAAGAGAGTATAACATATCACATGAGCGGGACAGGACCCAGCTATGCCCATAACTATATACATAAAAGAATAAGTACCCAAAAGCTATGGCTCCGAATGAAATGGAGCTGTGCTATGTAGTCTCTGAAAATATAGCTATGGATCGAGCCTGTCTCCCTATGCACCTGCGAGCATGACGCAGCATCCACAACAAAAGGACGTCAGTACGAAGAATGTACTGAGTATGTAAAGCACTATTAATATCAATATAGAAGCATAATGAACAACATGAAGAATAGCACAAGATGGGAGATGGTAATATCATCGTCATAGGCACTTACTTACCTCACATAGGATCTTTCCATTTCTAATGCGTATTTACGTACATACATCCATATCCGTACTCGAATTCGTACACATACCCTTATTCGCATTCATATCGTATCATGTTCGTATTCATACTCATATCCATATCATATACATAATCATATCATATACATAACATTTACATAGCATACTCGGACCATGCAGGATCAGTGTTTCATACATACTTGGCCAACCAAGGCTCAATGTTACCCATACCTGGCCCTACCAAGGCTTCAGGGTTACACCTACCTGGCCCTACCATGGCGTCAGGATTATCCGTACCATCTGCAGAGGTGTGCGCGTGTTACGTAATGATATACATACTTATTTACATATCTTACCCGGCCTCATAAGCTCGGGGTTCCATAATAGTCATACATAGACACATATACACAATAGCTCATAAGCATCTTTACTATTTACATCATTATCATAATCGTCATCAACATCATTGTTACTATTATCGTCATTCATCACCTTTATCTTTATAGGCTTACTCGTCATACGAGGGATTTAGTACAATTGTGGCGTATCAAGAATCGTGAGCTTACTAGCTCGGAAGATCAAATCATTTTAAGGATATCATAGTCTCATAGAAGATTTAGATATTTGGCCAAAGAACCATGCCTTATGAAAGAAGGGTTAGCCTTACATACCTTTTCCGTTCAACTATTCTACACTTGCGCGTTCTCCTCCAATGCTAGCGTTTCTACCTTCATTAAAGTCATACTATCATTAGAATCGATAGCTAGCATATATGACTAAAGCTAGAGAAAATCGAACAGCACCTCCTTTATTTATACGACATTCCTCCATAACGTATAGCAACTCCCAAACGTCAATAATGCATTCACAATACCATAGTAATAGCCATTATTCATCCGCATTATCCACATTTCTTAATTTTCTTTCAATTACTCATATCCATGGCTATAACACACGACTATGTCCATTCACGTACATTGCTCATCTCATGTTCTCAGCATCATTTATAACATATTTACATCACAATACATCAAGACTCATAACTCAATTCAAACTATTTCTCAAAATGACACTATTCCACATTCATGACCCATTTTGCCATACCTTTCTACAATTCGTGTATTTCAACTCTTAAATACCTTAAAAAACATAGAAATATCATAAATCTTACCTTAGATGTCGTAGGAACAAGCCTCGGTTGATAATATTTCCCTTGAGCAAAACCCTCGTTTATCTCCATTGGGATTTCTTGACATGTATGATCTTTAATGAGTTTCCTTACACTTAATTCACTTGGTTTATGTTGTTGATCACTAATAATCCTTGAATTCTTGTGGAATAAATGTAGAGAGATGTTTTAGAGAGAAGGGGTGTCATGTGGAAATGAAATAATAAACTTGGTCCCCTTTTTAATAACCAAAAAATCTTATTAGTAATGAATAGTCATCGAAAGTGCACAGTGGTCATAAACCCAGTTTACGGGCCGTATTCTAGTTTACGGTCCGTATTCTGTGGGTGTATTTAAGCATAACAGAACCAGAAAGTATGGTGGGGATCATGATAATTTACGATCGCAGTTTACGGGCCGTATTTCAATTTACGGTCTGTATGCCAAGTCATATTTAACCATTTGAACATTTGACAGAAAGTTGAAACACGACATGGCAGTTTACGGCCGTATACCACTTTACGGTCCATATTCCATTTTACGTTCAACTGGCCAAAATGCAAATCTGCAACTTTCCACATTTTCAGAACCTATAATTAGTCATTATGGAGCATAACCTATCTCTTATTGCAATTGCCTTTGGAACCTTATTTAGGGTCGTCAAACGTCGTTCCCTTCTTATTAAAACATCGTATACGTTATGCCTTCTGTTAGCCTACCCACTGTACGTTCGCGGGGAAATTTTCAAGGTGTAACAAAGGGACATTACGCTAGCAGGCCGATAAGGTGTAAGGACAATTTAACGATAAACACAACCAGTCAGTCATATGCATGACTAAATAAAGATTGGATGATAGTACTCTAAGGAAGGAATTACTCGAAATTTCTAGATAAGGATGTAAAAGGATGTTCAGTAATTGAGAAACATAGCAGAATTGTGTATGATGGCCCTCGAAGTAAATAATGGACTAAGATAAGAAGTTAATTGAAATAGCCACTGTGGACTAGTCGTGTGAATTCGAAATTCCAGCATCGCGGAATGAAGCACTGTCCAGGGAAGCCTTAAAGGCAAAAGTATTCGAGTCAGAATCTAGTAACGTCCTTGTTGAGGGAAAGATGCGGAGTTAACAATAGAAGGGGGACTGAAATGAAAATGAATTATTCGAAGGAACGTGAGTACTTGACGGTAACAGCTTACGATAAAAAAGAATAAATGTCATGACCCAAACCGATTAGCCATGACGAGTGCCTGATCTCTAGTGACCACACACCCCTATACTCGTATCTGGATAATAAGGGCCCATACATAAGTCAAACTGAACTTATACTGAACCATGAAAGCATGACATCATGAACTCTGTAAAATCTGTATATATATATAAATATATGCTGATAGAATGGTGCACGCCGACCAGGCCACTACATATACCGTACACAAAAGAATAAAAGCCGACAAGGCAACATGATCTGTCAGATACATACAACTTTCTGCAGACCTCTACTAGAGTATAAAGCTGTAGAAAGGACAAACAGCGCCCCGTCTTACCCATATGCATATACTTCTCAAAAGAATGGTATACCAAAATCGACTGTAGCTCCGGATCAAATGGAGCGCACTGACAACCGCTGGGTAAAGGTCCTACTAAGCTGGACCGCCTGTCTATCTACCTGATCCTGCGGGCATGAACGTAGCCGTCCCTCCCCCCGAGCAATAGGGGAGTCAGTATGGATAATGTACTGAGTATGTAAAGCATAAGAGTAACATGAACATAAGAATCATGAATGGAATCCGAAACTCAAAAGTCAACTAACAGTCTGAATGCATTTGTATGACTGAGAATCTGAAAATATCTGCATAAATCTGTATGAATGACAATGCCTTCGTAGGCGTATAATATGCATGCCATCAATGATAATCATGCTCATGTATATACATGTCATAGTGCTGAGGAACGTTCAGCCCGATCTATTATCTTATATCCAATCGGCCTCTCTGCAGCCATCATCATCATACACATTGTTGCGGAACGTGCAGCCCGATCCATATATCACCATACCAACTGATCAGGTGGTAATGCTTATATAACACCTATCCCTTTCCCTGTAGCCATATACATATAATATGCGCATATATAACGCCTTCTGGTCACGGGTCAATATGCATATGAATGCAATGCATGTATAAACTGAATATATATAACTCTCGGAGTGACACAAGGTCGTACTATCTCCGATGAACATCTTTTGAACTAACATCGTCAATATAAGAAATCTCAAGACCTATGAACAGAAAAAACAATCATACATCAAAGACTGAAGTACTCCTAATGCTTCTAAGAGTAGAGTAATATGGAAGCTCATTTACTTTTTTGCTCATTCATATCATAAGATCATACCAAAATGAATGAAAGGATAGCCTTATGTACGTCTAATTAATCACTTAAAGTTCTCCTTCCATGTTCGCCAAGTCTACATTCAAGAGGAATCACAATGAAGTTTAGTCTTAAAACATGCTTAAGTTCAAACTAGAGCAACTAAGAGGTTAACAAAATTTGGGTAGCACTTCCCCTATTACATCAACTTCCACCATATGGAAAACAACTCCCAAACAACAATAACAACATCCATAATATCACAATCAAGAAGTTATATTCAATTAATTCCCAAGTTTAGCTAAAATCCCCTTTTTGAGTTCACCTTATAGTCATCTTCTTCATTACACTATCCATGGCTTCTCCACTTTTATTCTTTTCCTTTCTAAGGAGTACTAAACCTTTATATCAACTCAACCATAAGAATAATATGGGAAACATACCTTGTAATCAAAGAACTTCACCTCACTCAACTTCCTCCAAGATTAAGTTTACCACAACTTTAGAGAGAAACAAGAACAATCACCTTCCTTGGATTACCTTTGAGTTTTGACGTTGATTCTCTCCTTGGATGATATAAAAAGGTGGGGAGTGAGTAGAACATTCAAGAACTATTAGGAAGCCTCTATAAAAGTATCAAAATAAGGGTAGAAAGGTGTAAATGAATTTGGGGTCGTTTGATATTTTAAAAGGTGGCCAAATAACACCCCAACTCACTTGGCGGAGAGTATGCGACCTTGCACACTGAGTGTGCGGCCGAACACTCTCCCCTCCACTTAAGGGTGGTGTTGGCCAGTGATTATGCCCAAAATGGGCTGTTTTCATGCAGTGTGCGGGTCAGCACACTCAATGTGCGACCACACGCTACCCCACTTTCCCCGATTTCGCGAAATCGCATTCTTTTCGTTTCATTTGACCTCCAATCCTTATGGAAACTTCTTGGTACTTGTCTAGAACTTCATTAACCATCTAAGGGGCCTTATATCTCTCCCTCAAAGTGATGCTATGCAATGTGCAACTCACATGGTGTGAAAGCTTTCCAACATGACCCAACTTAAGCTTTCTCCGGCGAACTTACTTCCATTGCTCCATATAACTTTGAAACCTTAAGGTGTACACTTAGCATTATCAAATACCCTCCTTAACCCTACAAGGTCTTCATGTCTATTTTAGGTTTACATTAGCATAATCATAATGCGAGCGACACGAATTTTCCAAGGTGTAACATTTCTCCCCCCTTAAGAACATTCGTCCTCGAATGTTGAAATCTTAAAGTTTTTACAGAAATTTCGCCAGAGTTTCCCCTGTAAATATACCTATCCATCCTATAAACAGCAACCCAAAATAACGCCACACAAGGCCACATGCTATAATATACAACACCATTGCCTTGCACGACCAATTACAATAACTACAAATAAAATCAACACCTGGGGATGATGATGCTTCACATTGAGCCTCTTGGGACAATGAAATAAGTACGGGTACTTAGTCTTCATCTAATCTTCAGCCTCTCAATTCATCTCTTCAATATTATTGTTTCTCTAAAGCACTTTAACAGAGGCCACATCCTTAGTTCGCAATCGACGAACTTGTCTATCCAATATAGTTATAGGGACCTCCTCGTATGATAATTGCTCGGTCACCTGGATACACATCTACCGGTACGACTCGCGAAGGATCTCTTTTACACTTATGGAGCATGGACACATGTAATACCGGGTGCACAGACTCCAACTCAGAAGGTAGCTCCAACTCATATGTCACCTTACCCACTGTACGAATAATTCTATATGGTCCAATATATTGCGGGCTAACCCAGTCGCCTACTTCAAACTCTAACTTGCTTCGCCGATTATCTTTATAGAATTTCTGGCGACTCTGTGCTGCTAGTAATCTTTCTTGAATTACTTTCACCTTGTCGACTGCTTGCTGTATCAAATCTGGACCAACTAACTGATTTTCTCCAACATCAAACCATCCAATGGGGGATCTACATCTCCGTCCATATAAAGCCTCATAAGGAGCCGTCTGAATACTGGAATGGTAACTGTTATTATATGTAAACTATATAAGAGGAAAATGATCATCCCAACTACCGGAAGTCAATCCCACAAGCTCTCACCATATCCTCAAGTGTCTATATAGTACGCTCCGCTTGTCCATCTGTCTGCAAGTGAAATGCAGTACTAAGACTCACCTGAGTTCCCAATCCATTCTGAAAAGATTTCTAGAAGTTAGCTGTGAACTGCGCTCTTCTATCTGAAATAATGGTTGTAGGAACACCATGGAGTCGCACAATCTCTCTAAAGTATACCCTTGCATAATCTTCAGCTGAATAAGTAGTTCTGACAGGTAGAAAATGAGCGGACTTTGTAAGCCTATCAACTATGACCCATATTGAATCATACTTCCGTTGAGTACGGGCCAAACCTGTAATGAAATCCATATTAATTACCTTCCATTTCCATGTCAAAATTTCCATGGCCTGCAATAAACCTCCAGGCTTCTGATACACTATCTTAACTTATTGATAATTCGGACACTGAGCGACAAACTCTGCTATATCTTTCTTCATGCCATCACACCAATACACTTCCTTGAGATCATGATACTTTTTTGTTGTGCCTGGATGGATAAAATATCAAGAATGATAAGCTTCTCCCATAACCTGCTGACGAAGTCCTGCAATATTAGGAACGCATAATCTACCTCGATACCTAAGTACACTTCTGTCACGACCCAAACTGATCAAATCTGAAACCTGAAAATCGCGGAGATGCACTCCTTGCTAAATGGAATGTGTACCGGGAATACTGTTGTCTCTGTCCTCCTGTGAACTCACCCCCAATATCTAAAGATCTAGCCCTCTTACCATAGCCCAAGTCACGCTCACGCTCTATCCTCCGGTGACGCTTACGGTCCTCTAAATTCTGTGCATATGCCTATATACGGGAGATATCCATGCCCGACTGTAATGCAGCAGTCGTACACTTATCTATCAAATATGGCCATAGACCAGCCATGAAATGATCAACTCTGTCCTCCATATCAGCCGCCATGGCTGGGGCATATCCAGCCAAAGAATCGAAATACACGCAATACTCCTGAACGCTCTTACTGCCCTGCTCAATACGCAAAAACTTATCTGCTCGGGCCCTTCGGACTTCTGGTGGTAAATAATGGCAAATAAAAGCATCTGAAAACTCTCGTCAAACAGCTGGAGGGGCATTCTCTCCCCTAGATAGCTCCCATGTCTGATACCACTGTCCTGCAATATCACGAAGCCTATACAAAGCTAACTCCACTGACTTTACCTCATCAGCGTACATAACCCTCAAAGTACTTTGCATATCATCAATGAAATCTTAGGGGTCCATATTTTACTTCAAGACAGAAAACTCTAGATGATCTAACCCGAAGAAAGTCTTAACCCTCGAATTACCAGCCCGGTCTGCCTGATCAACACTAGCTCCCTGCCACTGAGCCTGAGCGGCTACCAATCTAGTCAATAACTATACAACATCTCGCACATCCTGGCCCGATGCATCTGGCTGAGGAACTATGGGCATTGGGGCAGGTGCTGGAGGCAGGGTATATGAAGTCTCAGACGGGCTCTCACTTTAAGTCTCATCTCGAGCCCTAGTAGGAGCTAGGTACAGCTAGTGGCCTCACCAGCCGCTCTTTTGCCCTTTTAGGCAGCTGTAGCTTTCTTGCAAGGCATCGCTGAAATCAAAACAAATCATCAGAAGGCAAACTCTAAACACAAGGCTCTATCACACGATCTAAGAGAGAAAGAATGATAATTTCCAAGATGTCCTGTTAGCCTCCTGTTTATAAGTGTGGTGCACAACACACCTATAAATAAGACTCTACTAGACACGGTCTGTAGACAACCCTAGGATGGAACTGCTCTGATACCACTTCTGTTATGACCCAAACCGATGAGTCGTGACGAGTGCATAATCTCTAGTGACCACACACACCTATACTCGTATCTGGATAACAAGGGCCCATACATAACTCAAACTAAACTTATACTGACCCATGAAAGCATGACATCATGAACTCTGTACAATCTGTATATATAAATATATGCTGAAAGAACAATGCAAGCCGACTAGGCCATTACATATACTGTACACAAAAACATAGAAGCCGACAAGGCTACATCACCTATAAGACACCTAAAACTGTCTACAGACCTCTACTGGAGTATAAAGTTGTAGAAAGGACGGTACAGCGCCCCGTCATACCCATTTGCATATACATCTCAAACGAGTAACATACTAAAATCGACTGTAGCTTCGGATCAAATGGAGCGCACTGACCACCGCTGGGTAGAGGTCCTACTAAGCTGGACCGCCTGTCTGTCTACCTGAACCTGCGGGCATGAATGCAATCCCCCCCCCCCCGGAGCAATAGGGGAGTCAGTACGGATAATGTACTAAGTATGTATAATATAAGAGTAACACGAACATAAGAATCATGAATGGAATCTGAATCTCAAAAGTCAACTGACAGTCTGAATGCATATGTATGATTGAAAATCTAAAAGTATCTGCATAAATCTATATATGACTGACAATCCCTCTATGGGCGTATAATATGCTTGCTCTCAATGATAGTCATGCTCATGTATATACAGGTCATAGTGCTGAGGAATGTTCATCCCGATCCATTATCTCATATCCCATCGGCCTCTTTACGGCCATCATTATCATCATTTACATTGCTGCAGAATGTGCAACCTGATCCATATATCATCATCATGGTGCACCAGTTGATCATGTGGTAATTCTAATATAACTCCTATGCCTTTCCCCATAACCCATACACATATAATATGCACATATATAATGCCTTCTGGTCACGAGTCAATATGCATATGAATATAGGAATACACTGCATGTATAAACCGAATATATAGAACTCTCGGAGTGACAAAATCCTTATGGAACCTTCTTGGTAATTGTCTAGAACTTCATTAACCATATAAGGGGCCTTATATCTCTCCCTCAAAGTGATGCTATGCAATGTGCAACTCACATGGTGTGAAAGCTTTCCAACATGACCCAACTTAAGCTTTCTCCGACGAACTTACTTCCATTACTCTATATAACTTCGAAACCTTAAGATATACACTTAGCATTATCAAATACCCTCCTTAACCCTACAATGGTTACATTTCCACTTTATTTTTACTTAAGTATAATCATAATGCGAACGACACGAATTTTCGAAGGTGTAACAATAAATGTGCATGATTATCTGGAAGAAAAAACTTATAGATGATATGAGAATTCCAGGCATAGAATATTCAGGATGTAAAAGAATTAAAGTCGCATTGTAAGTAAATGAAATAAGATGGACCTAAATGAGGACCTAAAGGCTAGTGGCAGTAATGAAGAGGATAATGAGGAGTAAGTTCGTGTAAGACATCTTCAGTGCATTAAAATGAATAACGATGGATCGAGCACCGAAATGGATACGCTTATTCGGCAAGGTAGCATAAGGGTATGAAAGTATATACCGCAGAGATGATATAAGTATATGAGAGGCTTGCTAAGATCACTATAGAGCTTCAACTGGTGAAGTTTAGCGTAGCCGAGGATAGTAATAACAAGATATGATATATGTTGGGCTAAGTAAAGACATTTTATCTTAGATATGGTATATCTCCAAAGCTTGAAAGGGGATCCAGGTAAGGAGTATCTCAGCAACATGGATTCCTAAGATATCAAAACCGACTTTGAGTTAAATATAGCAAGGGTTGAAGATCTATTCAAAGGCAACAAATATGTATCAAGACCTTAGTGGATCGATAAAAAGGAAATATTACAGAGTTTGTGGTTCTTTATTAAATAAACAGAAGCCTAAAAGACCGAAGTAACATATGGATATGTCGTTGAGAAATGAAGGAGTGATCAGTATGGATTTTATAATTGTAAGGAATTATGTAAGCTATGTACGGAATTGTCCGGTTACCTAACATCTCTGTTTATTCGGTTAAGATGCCCAGTTCTCTACTAGCGCATGAAGATCAGTATATTCAGAGAGACTTGAAGAATATAGGTTACCCCCAGTATTGATTTCCACCTTGAGATAAGTGGGTAGGCAGAGTACACTTTTCAGACGTCTCAGGCTATATATTATTAACATGTATGCTAGACCTTTAAGAAAGTTGGGATGACTAGTTAGTGCGGCTTGAATTTGCATATCCAGATGGCCCGTATGAAGCTCTATAAGAATGCGAGAGTATTAGATTATTTGAGGTTTGGAATTTCATTCTGAAGAGATTTATGAGATGTAACAAAGAGGATCAGTTTACCCTTGGATACTTTAGACTTCACAAGATTATACACAGAATAGGCCGAAGGGCCTACGAAATTTACCCTTAGATTTGGAATCTGCATATCCAGTCTTTTACACATCTATGCTCCGCATGTGTATTGAGAAATCCCTCACAGTTGTACCAGTTGATGACATTCGGATTAAAAAATAGTTATCGTACGAGAAAGTTCCTACTATCTTTTCAGATCACCAAGTTCCAGGTTCGTGGATTGAACCAGAGGTGTAATCTTGGTAAAAGTACAACGAAGGAATGTTAATGTAGAGGAAATGACTTGAGAAGATAAGAAAGATATGAGGTCTAGATAGCCGCATTTGTTTCTGCTACCAAAGGAGATTCAGACTGAGACATCATAGCCTTCAGGTACGTATATGTTGTTAGTTAGTATCATTGGTCGTGTGGGGCCGTTGTTGTTACTAATTGTTGTAGCCCTGTGGGGCATTGTACTATTGGTTTGCTGCGTGGCGGGTTTGTACTGTTACAGTTACAGAGAAATCTCTGCCAAAATTTCCATAAGATCTCTGAGAGTTTAACATTCGAGGACGAATGTTTCTAAGAGGGGAAGGATGTCACACCTCGTAGTTTTGTACGTTGAGATTCATCAGATGTAGTTGTCCTAGTCTTGGACACTGGTGTTATCTTCAAGGTTATATGAGATTATACATGTCTATATTATGGTTGTGAGGGTTTAAGTTTATGTTTAGTAAGTTATGGAAGGATTGGAGAACAAGCGAATCAAAGAAATTAAGTTTGTCAAAATTTTGGAAAAATGTGGCAGAAGTTTGGACAGGTTTTTGGTCTAACTTGAGGGAGGTATATCTCCTAGAATAAGAGAACTTATGGAATTCATATCCTATGTAAATTCAAGTTCAGCGAGTCTTCTTTCCAATGCAACTGACAATCGCAACTCCAAGAAGTACGGAATAAAGAGCCCGTTTGGATTGGCTTACAGCTTAAAGCTGTTTGCAGCTTATAAGCTGAAAAAAATAAGTTGGGGTAGTCCAACTTATTTTTTTTGGCTTATAAGCTGTTTTCAGCTTATAAGCTGCTTTAGATAAACTAAGTCAAATGGGTCCAATTATTTTTTTGAGCTTATTTTAAGCATAAAATGACTTTAAGCTGGCCAGCCAAACACTCAAAAAAGCTGAAAACAGCTTATAAGCCAACTTATAAGCCAATCCAAACGGGCTCAAAGTACGGCATGTACAAAATTGTACGTCCCGTATCTCATTTTCCATAATTTTCCAAAAAGTACGTATTTTGTCATTCAAAGTACAGGATAAATGTATACATTTTGGGCATACTTTATGTCGGTGGAAAATTTTCCGTAGCCTATAAATTGATTTCCCAGGAGTTGGGGCTTATTTGTTCACCAAAATAGAACCCTCGTGATCCTCTAAGCTCTCTCCATCATCCATAAACATCTCAAATCATTTCAAGAAAAGATCAAGCTCTAAATTCACCTACTAGTTCATGGAAGGTGATTGTTCTTTTTTACACTTGGAGTTGTGGTGAATTTGGTCTTAAAGAAAGTTTTGTGATTTGAAATTCTTCAAGTATAAGATTCGCAAGCTCGGGAAGGTAGATGTTGAGTGGTTAAGCAGACGAAGAGGCATGTTAAGGCTGTCCCTTTCTTTCTTTTGGCATGATCATATTGATACGAACATATACAAATGTCCTTCATAATTACTCCATTCCCTGAAATATTAGAAGCTTAAGTTCTTGATCTTGTTATGATGCTATTGATCTTGTCTCATGATTATTGACCTTGTTTATGGTTGTTGATCTAATCTTATGGTCATTGATTCCTTCAAGGTGAGATATGTCGATGATGTTAGATCCATAATAGTAATCAGAGGTATACCGACCTTACGTCACTAACGTTTATTTGAGCTCTCATGCATGCTTTATATATATATGTAGCTATTTTCTGACACCGAGTCGCGCTATAGTCGATTGCGTATGGCACCTATTGTGCACACCACAGTAGTTAGGTATGGATAACACCGAGACTGTATTGGCCGGGTACGAATAACATCGAGCCTATTATGGCCGGGTACGAATAACACCGAACTTATTATGGCCGGGTACGGATAACACCGTATATATTATGGCCGGGTACGGATAACACCGAGCTTATTATGGCCGGGTACAGATGACTCCATACCTGTTATGGCTGGCTACGGTATTATGATATATGTATATGTATGAAAAATATTTTTTTAAAGGAAAGCATGCATGGCATCCGCCTTAAGAGGCATTCAGATGTACAGGTTATTCTCTTATCTCATGTTACCTTCATTTCCTTCTTATGCTGTTTTTCATGCCTTACATACTCGGTACATTATTCGTACTGATGTCCTTTTGTTCGTGAACATTGTGTCCATGCCCCCAGGTAGACAGAGAGATGGATCAGACCCTTAGGTTGCTTTCTCAGTGTTTGTACATGAGTACTCCACTTGTTCCGGAGTTGCAATTCAGCTTGGTATGATTATTTTGTATACATTTGGGCATGGCGGGGTCTTTTCTCGTCCTTAGTATGTTATGCATTTTAGTAGAGGCTCGTAGACAGATATGCATAGTTAGATGTTTCATGACCTTCTCGGTCTACATTTTGTTGTATCATTATTTTGTTAGCCTTGTCGGCTTGTGCACTTGAGATCAGCTTGATGACGTATATATATATATATATATATATATATATATATATATATATCCTTTGGGCTTGTGTCCCTTATAGTTTATGACATCTATTAGTCAATATTATGGCCCACTCAGGTATTATTATGTAACGTACATATGTCTAGTGGTTCTCGGTAGGTTAGCTCCAGGTACCCGTTATGGCCTTCCGATTGGGTCGTGACTATTACACACCTTCCACGCTATAGTGGGAAGGGCAGGCACCTTATGTGCATATATATATATATATATATATATATATATATATATATATATATATATATATATATATATATATATATATATATATATATATATATATATCAGTTGGGCATGTTATTATGATGATTAGCCCTAGATAGCGGCTTGATATATGTATACATACAGATATATTTATATATATGTATAAGCATGCATGTCATACGTTCTCAGTAGCAGACAGAGTTTTATGTTGAATCCTTCTTGACCTTCTCTACTTTGATGCCTTTATATATGCTCTTATCTGCCTTACATACTCGATACATTCATTCGTACTGATGTCCCTTGATGGGATGCTGCGTTTCATGCCCGCAGGTTTAGACAGACAGTTGGATGCTTTCAGTAGGCTGCTCAGCGTGGGTTGTCGCACTCCATTTCTTCCAAAGTTGCTATAGAGAATCAATACGGCATGAGTATATATATATATATACATACATTTCTGGAGTATAGCGGGGTCCTGTCCCTACCTTATTATACTTTTAGAGGCTTGTAGACATGTGTCCTGTTTTAGTAATGTGTGCAGCCTCGTTGGCCCTGGTTTCTAGTATATATACTGCATGCCAACCACATCGGCCCTTGATATGTATATATGTGTATATGCAAGTTTCTTGGGTTTTATTGTTTGCAGGTGAGTCCTTTTATTTTAACTGTCATGTGATGGCCTTATCAACCCATAGCTTGTTCGAGTTGAATAGTATGTAACGTATGTTGGTGCTCGGAAAGTAAGGCCCGGGTGTTGGTCTCACCTCTCTAGTTTAGGGTGTGACATAAATCCCCTCCTTCTTTTGCAGTCCATATATACTGGTCAACAGACACCTTAACCCACCTCAAAAGATCACCAATAGAAGACTCTTAAAATCATATATATGCCAATAAATTTAAATATATGTTTCTATAGAACACAAGTAGTGACTCAATAGAATGATACAGTGAAGTTTTGAAGAAGAAGAAGAGGATGATGTTGAACATAGAGAAACGTTAGAGGAGTTAGTGACAAGGGGATTTAATCTCGTTAAGGAAACCATTTCTTTAGTTTTTGATGACTGAAGGGATTGACAAGAGAGAAGTTCTCAATTAAGAATGTAATGAAAAAAGGCTGACTTCTAACCAAAGTCAGCAAGTATGAATAAAGAAGTAGACGAGGATTGTTGAGAAGGGGAACACATGATCTTGAATGTAAGAGTATACAAGAAATTAAATTATATGTACCCAGCTTAAAACAAGCTATGGGGTCTCATTGTCACGCCCGGAAACCCACCCTGGCGTAACAGGAATCCGATGATGCGGAATCATATCGGAAGAACCTTATTAAGTAAACACTTGTCTAAATGCAAATACTGGTCTATTATTGATAAATCGGATAAGACAATGAATAAAAGCGGAAGTCTTAATTAAGATAATCATGAAACGTGGCAAAATGCCTCAACGAGTAAAAGTGTGACTTCAAAACTATCCTCAGTAATAACATCTATCTATGGAGCTTCTAAGATAAATAATAAATAGTCTAACTTCAAGACGTAGCCCAGAAATTGAAAGCAATGAAATCTAAGATATATGGGGTTCTATGAACAAGGATGTGGGCTCACCAATAAACCAGGAAAGCAGCAAATTCACCTACTCCATACGATCATCACGAACTTGCTCTTCTGCATTACCTAACATACCATCAAAAACAGCAATGGCATGCTTGAATACTGATACTCGTGAGTGTCTGCGTGACAATAGTTAATATACTGAAATATTTAAATCATAAGCCTAATAAAAAACAATGTTAAGAAATAGTTCAAAAACGAATGATAACACATCAAGAGTATACAGTATAAGTCAATGATAAGAAGTAATAACTTTGAATCATTAGTCATTTCTCATTATTTTAAGTTCTTTTTTGGATTCAAGTTCATCACGTGCCAACTCATGGGAAACCACAATCATGCGGGATGACTACTTTAGGTTCCCTAAACCGCTTAGAAGCACGATATCATAGTTTGACCCATAATGGCTATAATAGCTTGGCAAAGACCACACCAGGGATACCAATCCTCGATGGCCACTCTTTCTCCCTAATGACTAGGCTAACCCCACTAGGATCCATAGTGACTACCCTTCCTCCCTAGTAGCTAGGCCAAACACAAATAATAAATATCATGGCTTAGTAGCCGAATCAAAAATCAAGGCATGGAAGCCGAATAATTCATTATAGATTATGTGCATCATCCCGTTAATCGGGGTATATCAAGTGTCATTAATCTATTTACAAATCAAGTTCAAATAATTAATCAATTTCAATTCAACAAAACCTGTTAATAGGACAAAACACATCAAATATCAAGCTTTTGAAGAAAGTTTAGACCATCGCTTATTGGGGAAAAGCATATTCAATGATTAAAGATCCATAACTTAGTTTTAATCATACCTTGATAGGAAAAATCACAAATACATGTAGATAACATAGTACACATAACTTTCAACGCAAGCTTGTTTGTCACAAGACAAACAGCTGTGAGTGGCACCCAACTAATTCACCTAGTGGGCGAACCAATCCTCTTAACCAACCATCCAACGATTACCTAGTACCTAGCCATTTTTAGACATATCAAGAATATAAACAAGTAATAATCATTCAAACGTCTACTCATGCCATAAATAAATAAATGTGTGAAAGTGTACCTATTACAACCCCAAAATTCGAAAGTCATCTTACAAGAACTCTAAAACATAAATGTCTAAAGAATGAACAATTGTCTGAAATAAACATAAATGTCAGAAGTCAAGTAAACACCTAAAACAAGAAAGATCCTCAGGCGGTGTTATATCCCGTATTTTGTACATTCAGATATGTCAAGATAATTGCAAGAAGTTAAGGGCAAGGCTATATTTTTTATCTTGTTTAACACACAAGTTGTTTATGAAAATTATTGATGTGAAAATATTAAGAAAGGCTAGGGGTAAAAAGGGAAATTCACAAGGTGGCTCATCGAAATATTAAGGAAAATTTGGGGTTAAAAGGTGATTTTGGAAAGTTACAATTCTTGAAATAAAAGGGCCAAGTGGCTGTGTAATATGGGTGGGCCTTGGCCCACATGGATGCTTAAAATAAATAGATAAAAGATGACAAATTTATCATTTATCATCTTCATCACTTAGAAGCTTAGAGAAACTTGGAGAGAAAAAAACAAGGGCTATTCGGCCATAGCTAGCCGAACAAGAACCTTGGAAAATCTTGATCCAAAAAATATATTCTTCTAGCAATTCAACCAATTGGAAGGTCCTCTTTAACGTGGAGTAGTTGTTAGAGCAAACAAAACATTTATTTGTGCACTTTACCACCCTAGCCAAGTTGAGAAGTGTAGTGAAGAAAGGAAAGGTTTAATCTTCTTTTTATATGTTATAGATGGTTTGTGTATGTTGTAGTATGTAGAAATGAATTAAATTCATGAAATTTTGTGTGTTGGGGTTGAGCCGTGTAGGTGTTGGTGTTGGCCGTGTATGTGTTGTGTTGTGTAGGAATGATGAACCAATTTTTACTTAGTACTTTGGTTGTTGTTATGGATTCTATGATGAAAATGAAAGTTCAATAATTCTAGTTGAAGTTGTAATTGTCGGAGAGTTGTTTTAGAAGCTAATGCGACATTAATATCACTTCTTGTATTTATGGAAAATAATGTTGTTAGTGTGTGAATTATTGGTGTAGTTCATGAATTTGAAAGAAGGAAATATGTTGTTATTGCTATTGTTGCATTTTGGAGGTTTCGGGTGGAGTGGCATATTGGTTATATTATGTTGAATATTGTACGGATTATTTGAAGTGTTCTTGAGTTTTGTTTGAATGGTTTCGGATTAGTATTTGAGTGTGCGAGCATTGGTGTTAGCTTGATTGTATGTAGTTGAAGTGAATGTAAATGGAATGCCGTCGGATTATGTAAAAGGGAGTTGCTAATGTTAGAATGTGTTTTGGATTAATTGTTGATGTTGTTAATATGGTTGTTGGTATTGTTGTTGATAATTTGGCCGAGTTGAATTCTCGGGGTTGTTGAATTTACAGGGGAAATGCTGCCCAAATTTTTGTAGACAAGTGCTAGCTTAGGATTGAATTCCTAAGTACTTATAGCTAACATTTGGAACTTAATGACGTTATTGTAGATCTTGGGGAGCCCGAGACTTGAGTTGGGATTAGCTTAGGAAGCGGGCAAGGTATGTAAAGCTTACCCTTCTGTCACACCCTAATCTCGCTAGGGTGTGATGGGCACCCGACCCTTCCTTAGGGCCGAGCGAACCCTCTGACTCTTATTACATACATAATCCTTTGAACTCTTAATCAATAAAAATGACAAACATAATAAATGCTTTTGGAAACTTTCAGAAACAAGTCAAATCTGTAATCATACGGAATTTGTAACATAACATAAAATGACACATCGACTAATGAAGCCGCTTACAAAACTGACATTCTATACCCACGACTCTGTCTGCAAAGTCTCTAATATCAATCAGAAATCATAGCACATATACTCTGACTCGGCAACACTCCAGGAGCAAATGGAGCTAGCCATTTCTGCTGGAACACCTTCTAGCAAGTCTTCTAACAATACCTTCCACTCATCTGGGTGTACCTGCGTGGCATGAAACGCAGCCCCCGAAGAAAGGGGGTCAGTACGGAATATGTACTGAGCATGTAAGGCATGGAATACAGAAAAGAGGATCATATCTGAAACAGAGATTTACCAGAATCAAGTATGACCTTTTAAAATATCAAAGCACTTGCCTTTTTAAATGAAAATCATGCATATCCACATCATATCATATATACAGATAACGCGTCCCGGCCCTCCAGTGAGGGACTCGGTGGATAATATCATACATATCCACATCATATATCTTGTATGCATATAACGTGTCCCGCCATCAAGTGAGGGACTCGGTGGATAGAATCATGCCTGTCAACATCATATATCATGTATACATATAACGTGTCCCGGCCCTCTATTGAGGGACTCGATGGATAGAATCATGCATACCAGCATCATATACCATATATATATAACGTGTCCCAGCCCTCTATTGCGAGTGTCGGTGAATAAAGTCATCATATGCCATCCTGGCCGCCATCCCCGTATCATCATATCATCATATACATATAACGTGTCCCGACCCGCAAGTGAGAGGGACTCGGTGAACAATGCAGTGAAGTACGCACGAGAACATATCCTGGCCCGGGACTCAGTGGAGGATACATTAAGGCATGCACGAGCAGAGTCGTGAGAAACTATATGCACATAAATCAAGACTCAATAGAGAAGTATACTTACCGACACCTGAAGGCTCAGAAACAAGTTTCGGGTCAATCCGACTTTGTATAAGAAAGTTATGGGCGTTTTAAGTACAGAACCTTCTACGAACGTTTTAGAAGCCATTTTTAGAAAATCAGAACAACAATCATGTTAGGTACTTTTCGAATATCGTTATGGATCAAATCAGATAGAGCTCTTGGAACCATATGTACGTATAAAAATATATCAAAGACTCGATGGAATAATCAAACGTGCTATCATTTGAAAATCAAAACTTTAGTCATATCAATTATTTTTCGAATGCCATTCGGAAACATATCAAACAGAACTTCGGACATCATAGATACGCATCAAAACCATATGAAACAGCTTATGCAAATCAAGAACGTTAGCCATCCTCGTGGCTCTAAGAATGGGAGTTTCTTTGGAATCATATACATATACTTTGTGATGTTGGTTTCACAAAGATCATGCCAAAAGAAAGAAAGGGTAAGCCTTATTAGCTACGCTTATTTGTCCGAGCTCGTAAATCTACATTTGAAGGGATTTATGCTAACGTTAGCCTTTTCATCGCATATTTGTACCATATTTCAAATCATACTATTTTATATCCTGCCGAAAATCGGGCAGCATCTCCCCTGTTTATATGCCTAGCCCGAATTCCAATTCAGCAGCCAACAACATCAACAACAATACCAATAGTATTAATATCATTTCCAATACCAACGTATGCCATAGTGTTACTATTCGGGGTACGGCAGGGCCCTGTCCCGTCATATGTTTCTGTTATTGTTTGTAGAGGCCTGTAGACATATATGTGGGTCATGGGTCGTGTTTGTTCGGTTATGTCTGTGACTTGTGCCTTAAGCGGTCCCGTTTGCTATTATGGCCAAAACGGCCCATATGTTGTTGTATGTATGTATATTCAGGCGATGTGCATTCCGCCAGCCTACCGGCTTTTGTATGATATTTCTGTTACAGGTGACCGCTTAAGATGACGACTGTTCTCAGTATCTGTGCAAAATAACGTATGTTAAAAATGAATAAGTCTTTGATATGTCGATTTGGCAAGTAAATGAGTATGGGTGTCCAGTTAGGGCACTAGTCACGGCCCACGGGGTTGGGTCGTGACAAAAGTGGTATCAGAGCGGTTTGTCCTCGGAATGTCTGCAGGTTGTGTCTAGTAGAGTCTTGTTTATCGGTGTGTTATGCACCGCATCTATAAACAGGAGGCTACAGGACATTTAGGATGTTACCTTTCTTTCGATCTTAGATCGTGCGATAGAGCTGTGCTATTAGGATGATTTCTTTCTGATCGATTGCTATGTTTACAGTGATGCCTCCGAAGAAGCCGACTGCTGCCCAGAAGGGCAAAGCAGTGGCAGGAGAGACCAGTCAGATACAGAGAGTTACTCGGGCTCGTGTTCAGACTATATCCGATATTGCACCCCAGTCAGAGGGTTCTGCTACACCCCCACCATTGGAGGAGCCTGGAGCAGCAGCCGCTGCCATCATGGATCAGGGGGCGGCTCCACCAGTAGCTCCAGAGGCTCCAGCACCTGAGCCTCCAGCTCCCCAGCCAGGGGCGGAAGACAGGGCGATGAGGGATGCTGTGCAGTTATTGACGAGATTGGTAGCAGGACAGGCTCGCAGACGCGGGCTAGGGGGTGATGATGTGGACAGACGTGACAGCTTGAGGGTCCGTGATTTCTTGACCTGTAATCCCCCAGTGTTCTACGGGTCTAAGCCTGAGGAGGACCCCCAGGATTTCATTCGACAGATGCAGCGCACACTGAGACTAGTCAAGGCTTCTGAGACTGAGTCTGTCAAGTTGGCTTCACATAGATTACGGGACGTAGCGATTAATTGGTACGAGTCTGGGGAGCTCTCCAGAGGTGAGAATGCTCCTCCAGCTGTGTGGGATGAGTTTACAGCAGCTTTTCTCAGCCACTTTTTGCCTCCAGAGTTGCGGCGGGCGCGAGTTGACAAATTTTTACAGCTGAGGCAGAGAGGCAGGAGTGTCCGAGAGTACAGCTTAGAGTTTGATTCTCTGGCCAGATATGCGCCCACCATTATAGCTGATATGGCCGACATGATGCACCGGTATGTGATGGGTTTGGATCATTACTTGGTTGATAGTTGCATGGCGATGGCATCGCAGACTGGTATGGACATTGCCCGGTTACAGGCATATGCGCAAGGAATGGAGGACCGGCACAGAGGGTGTCAGCCCGATAGAGACCGTGACAGGAGGCAGCCCAAGAGGGCTAGGTCAGCTGGTTATTCTGAGGAGTCTCGAGGCGGGTAGCCTCAGCAGCAGTATAGTAGATATCCTTCCCAGTCAGGCCGGAGTGCACATTCACAGTCTACAGGTAGACGGTTTGATGGTGCAGGGCACTCAGGAGGAGGCCAGAGTTCCAGAGCCTCAGGTTCGCAGGTGAGTAGAGGTTCCAGCCAGGCGAGGCCACCAATGCCTCGATGTTCTTATTGTGGGAGGTTTCACACATGAGAGTGTTATCGAGCTACGGGTGCCTATTCTTCGTGTGGCCGCCAGGGCCATATTATGAGAGATTGTCCGTTGGCGGGTGGTTCTGGTGGTGCAGCTCAGCCGACGGGATCAGCTGCTGGTTCATCTTCCACTTCTGTTGCTATGCGCCCTATGGGGCGGGGTACGTCAGCACCAGCAGGCCGCGGTAGAGGCCGTGGCGGGATTTCTGATTCTAGCGGTCCCTCGAACCGCATATATGCCTTGGCTAGCCGACAGGATCAGGAGGTGTCGCCAAATGTAGTCACAGGTACATTATTGGTCTTCTCTCGAGCTGTATATGCGTTGATTGATCCAGGTTCTACTTTATCATATATTTCTCCCCTTGTCGCTAGTAAAATTGGGATAACACCTGAACCGATAGATTCGTTCGAGGTAGCTACACCGGTCGGGGATTTTATTATAGCGAGGTAGGTATATAAGGATTGTTCTGTAACTATATGTGGCTGTTGCACCAAGGCTGATTTGGTAGAATTAGATATGACGGAATTCGATGTTATCATGGGCATGGATTGGCTAGCCTCTTGTTATGCTAATGTTGACTGTTAGAAAAAGGTAGTTCATTTCCAGTTTCCAGGGGAACCAGTTATAGAATGGGCAGGAAATACGGCATCGCCGAGAGGTAAGTTTATTTCATACCTCAAGGCTAGGAAGATGATTCAGAAAGGGTATATTTATCATCTGGTTCGTGTGCATGATATTAAAGCATAAACACCTACTCTCCAGTCAGTTCCGGTCGTTAATGAATTTCCAGATGTATTTCCGGATGAGCTTCCAGGTCTCCCACCTGAACGGGAGATAGAATTTACGATAGATGTGCTGCCAGATACTCAGCCTATATCTATTCCTCCTTACAGAATGGCACCTGCAGAATTGAAAGAATTGAAGGAGCAACTGAAAGATCTATTAGAAAAAGGTTTCATCAGACCAAGTACGTCACCTTGGGGAGCGCCGGTATTGTTTGTAAGAAAGAAAGATGGGTCGCTGCGGATGTGCATTGATTACAGACAGCTGAATAAAGTAACTATAAAGAATAAATATCCCCTTCCCTGGATTGATGATTTATTTGACCAGTTGCAGGGTGCTAAATATTTTTCGAAGATAGATTTGCGCTCGGGCTATCATCAGGTACGGGTACGAGAGGCAGATATTCCAAAGACTGCTTTCAGGACCCAATACGGGCATTATGAGTTCAGGGTGATGTCTTTTGGGCTGACCAATGCCCTGGCAGTGTTTATGGATTTGATGAACCAGGTATTCAGGACGTTTCTGGACATGTTCGTGATCGTATTTATTGATGACATTCTGGTTTATTCACGATCAGCAGAGGAGCATTCAAATCATCTGAGGACAGTACTTGGCACACTTCGGCAACAAAAATTATATGCTAAGTTCTCCAAATGTGAATTCTGGTTGACTTCAGTGGCATTTTTGGGGCTTGTCGTCGGAGCAGATGGTATTCGGGTTGATACACATAAGATCGAGGCTGTACAGAATTGGCCTAGGCCTACGACACCGACTGAGGTACGTAGTTTTCTGGGATTAGCAGGGTATTACAGGAGGTTTGTGGAGAATTTTACTTCGATTGCAGCACCATTAACGAAACTAACCCAGAAGGCAGCAAAATTTCAGTGGACCGACGCTTGTGAACGCAGCTTCCAGTTGCTGAAGGAAAAGTTGATTACAGCTCCGGTTCTAACTCTTCCCGAGGGGTCAGACGGGTATGTCATTTATTGTGATGCTTCTGGTATTGGGATAGGTTGTGTACTAATGCAGCAAGGACGAGTTATAGCCTATGCCTCCCGGCAGCTCAGACCGCACGAGAGAAATTATCCCACTCATGATCTGGAATTGGCAGCGATAATTCATGCTTTGAAGATATGGCGGCATTACTTATATGGGGTTCATGTTGACATTTATATGGACCACAAAAGACATCAGTATATTTTTAAGCAAAAGGAGTTGAATTTGCGCCAAAGAAGATGGCTCGAGTTATTGAAAGATTATGATGTTGACATTTTATATCATCCTGGAAAAGCCAATGTTGTAGCAGATGCACTTAGCCGTAAGTCTATGAGCAATTTGACCGGCGTGCAACCAGAAAAGGAAAGCTCAGTCCGAGATATATTGGGGCTTATCAGATTGTTCGAAAGATAGGCAAGGTCGCCTACGAGTTAGACTTACCATCCGATCTGGAAGCAGTACATCCGGTATTCCATGTATTAATGCTCCGTAAGTGTATTGGCGATCCTTCCAGAATATTTCCCATAGAAGATATCCAGGTAATAGAGGAACTGTCCTACGAAGAACAGCCTATAGCAATCTTGGATCGTCAGGTGAGGAGACTGCGTACCAAAGATGTGCCTTCTGTTAAGATCTTGTGGCGAAACAATAACCGAGAAGAAATGACCCGGCAAGCGGAGGACGAGATGAAGAAAAAGTATCCTCACTTGTTTCCTATGCCTACAGGTAATCTAAATTCCTTAATTGGTTATATTGATTGGTGAATGATTTATATGTGCTGTCCATAAAAAGAAACTCCCCTGAAATGCGTGTAAGACCCTATAAGACTAGTTTAACATTCGAGGACGAATGTTCTAAAGGGGGGGGGGGGGGGGGGGAGGATGTTATATCCCGTATGTCGCACATTTGGATAAATTGAAATAATTGTGGCTAGTAAGAGATAGGGCAATATTTTGACTTTATTTAATATATATGTTGTTCATGAAAACTATTGATGCGAAAATATTGAGGAAGGCTAAGGGAAAAATTGGAATTTTGGAAATTAGTTTCATGAATTACAAAATATTAACCAAAAGTAATTGGGCTTGGAAAAATAAAATAAAATAATAATAAAAGAGGCCCAATGTGCAGCCGGCCATAGGGGCATGGGCCAAGCCCATGTGAAAAAAATTAAATCCAAGTAATAAAAGAGAGGGGCCATATCATTATCATCTTATTCTTCAAGAACATTCAAGACAAAAACTGAGAGCACAAAAAAAACAAAAAAAAAGGGTTCGGCCAAAGAGAGAAAATCACTCTTGGTGGCAAGTGGGAAATTGAATAAAAGGTAAGAATTTCTCTTCTTTCATATATTATAAAAGGTTTATGTATGTTATAGTATGTAGAAATGAATGAAAAGCAAGAAAATAGCGTGTTGTGGGTGTGGCCGTGTGGGTGTGTGTGAGTGTGTGTGGCCGTGTGATGTTGTATGGTGAACGGAAGATGAGTTAATTTTATTTAGCATGTTAGTTTTGTTGTTGTGGACTTTATGATGTAAATGAAGGTTAAATGGTTCAAGTCGGCATTGAAATTTGTTGTGGGTTGTTGTAGGAAAATTAATGTGATTTTAATATGGTTTTAAGTAATTGTGGAAATGGAGTTGCTAAAGTGTGCATTGTTGTTGTAGTTTATGAATTTGATAGAAGAAACTGCGTCGTTGTAGTTTCGTTGCATTTGTAAAAGTTTCGGGTGGAGTATGGTGTTGGGGGAACGGTTTGAATATTTTGTAGATTGTTTGAAATGCTCTTGAATTGTGTTTGAATGATCTTGGATTAGTAATGAATATGTGAGCGTTGATATTGGCTTGAATGTACGTAGTTGAATTGAATGTGATAAGCTACATAGAGAAGAAGGTTACTAATATTAGAATGCGCTTTAAATTGATTCTTGTAGCTAATGTTTGGTAACTAATGGCATTATTGTAGATCATGGGGAGCCCGAGACTTGAGTTGCGATTAGCTTAGGAGGCGTATGAGGTATGTAAAGCCTACCTTTCCTTCTTTTTGCATGACCTTTATGAAGTGAACAAATAACGTATATGTATGTTTCTAAAGAAAATCCTATTCTTAGAGCCACTAGGATGGCTAATATCTTTGACTTCCATAAGCTATTCCATATGGCTTGATACGTATTTATGATGTTCGAAGATTCTAGTTGTTATGGTTCCGAATGTTGTTTGAAAGAAAATCGAGATGACTAAAGTCTTTGATGACTATTTTGATACGTAAATATGGTCCTAAAGCCTCCATTTGATTCGATCCATAATGTTATTCGAAAGTTACCTAATATGAATGATACTTGAATTTCCAAATATGGCTTATGAAATGTTTTTTTTAAAAGGTTTTGTACTTCAAAAGCTCATAACTTTCGTATACTAATTCTGATTGACTCGATACTTGTTTCTAAGCTTTCTGATATCGGTATATATATTTATTCATCGAGTCTTGGAATCTATTTACTTATATGCATATGGTTTTCTCACTACTCCGCTCGTGCATACTACTACTACATCGTTCGTCGGGTCCCGAGCCGGTTTTGTCTTCGTGCGCACTATGTTATATTCGGCAGTATGATGTGTTACGGTTCCCGAGACCCTCGCCATAGGGCCGGATACCGCTTATATACGGAGTTATGATGTGTTATGGCATACGATGTGTTCTGATATTGTGATATGTTATGATGATACGATATGTTCGGGGACTGTACGGAGATTTGAAACCTTCTGGAGTATGATGTGTTGTGGCGCCAGCGTCGGAGTGGCGACCACGTTCCTGAGCCCTATGCATGATTTTTATTTGCATGATTTATGTTTTCAGAAAAGGTTTTGATATACTACCTCTGTATCTATTTTCCATACTCCTTATTTCAGTTATGATTTGGATTACTGTATTTTATGCTTTACATACTCAGTACATATTTCGTACTGACCCCCTTTTCTTCGGGGGGCTGCGTTTCATGCCCGCAGGTATAGACGTTCGTTCTGGTGACCCGCCAATGTAGGATCCATATTCCGCTATTTTGGAGTACTCCTTTGATCCGGAGCCCATATTTTTGGTACATATCTTTCATGGTACATATTTCTGTGTATATATATATATATATGACTATACCGGACCCGGTCTGTAGACAATCCCTAGGACGAACTGCTCTGATACCATTTTTGTCACGACCCAAACCGATGGGCCATGACCAGTGCCCGAACTGGACACCCATATACGAGCCTGCTCGATATGATCTGACCAAAACAGGAAACAATATGGTAATCTGTAATAGCACGCCGTAAACTCATCATATCATACATCAAAAAGAACCTGGCTCTTGAGAAGCCACAGCTAACAAAACATAACAAAATATGCAAGACGATAAGGCTGCCACAATGCACGGGAATATCTAAAACGAACTACATCTGCATAGCTGATCAAACCGTATATATGCAACCCACATATGTCTACAGACCTTTAAGAGTATAACAAAGCCTATGTCAAACGATCTGTACCAAAAGACTCGAACTCCAGAACACTAGAGCCCTCCAAGTAGCTGAGCTGAAGTCCTAAACCGGAGGATCACCGAACTGTGTGTCTGTACCAGCTGGCATGAAACGTAGCCCCCGAAGAAAGGGGGTCAGTACGAATACTGTACTGAGTATGTAAGGCATGAAATCAACATGTACATAAAATCCTAGAAAACATTTGAGACATGTCAATGAATGGGCAAAATAAATGCATCAGTACAGCTATATCAAAGAAACACATATATCCATAGAAATATCACAACAAAGGCCACAGCGTCACCCCCTGTCAACTGTGTCATATATATACACACCACAACAAAGGCCATAGCGTCACCCCCTGTCAACTGTGCCATACATACACACATCACAACAATGGCCATAGCGTCACCCCCTGTCAACTGCAACAAAGGCCACAGCGTCACCCCTTATCAACTGTGTCATTTATACACACGACAAAGGTCATAGCGTTACCCCCTGTCAACTATGCCTTATATATATACAACAAAGGTCACAGCGTCACCCCCTGTCAACTATGCCTTATATATACATGAATAATGAAAATGAGTGCAGTACATAATCAAAATGAAATAATAGAACTCTGTAATGTCACAAAATAGCTATATACATATATTATACTCATGGCATGCATAGGAGTTCAACTAAAAACTATCGCTCTATCCCTCCTTGAAGGAACAATTTATAAGGTGAGATCAACAACAATGAAATTAATCGAGAAAATCATGAAATAGCTTAACATTTTTACATCATCGTTGAAATCATATTTGAGACCTTTAAGCATAAAATCATCCTCAACGTAATCCTCATAAAAACATTCTCATTTTTAACATCATAAGAAGCTTTAAAAGTCATAAACTTCTAGCTTTTGAAATCAAGGAGGTTATAGAAACTTATGGAATCATACCATAGGAATCATGCCTTTGAAAGAAAAGGACGAGCCTTGACATACCTTTCGGTCGCCTTAGTCGTTCAACGTTTATCCTTCCAAGCTCGTAAATCTACAAATAAACCATTCATACTATTATTAGGCTCAATGTCATACGCTAATCTTAAGCCTTCAATTTAATTCTGTTTAGAATCTGCCGAAATTCGGGCAGCACCTCCCTTGTTTATATGCCTAGCCCGATATCACAATCCAACAACCACCACCAACAACAACAACAATACCAACATCACAACAATATTATCAACACCAATAGGCTCTATAAAACATCCCACACGATGTTTTTCAAATTTCTGAACTAACCATAACAATATCCACAATACCATAATTAAAGAATTATATTCAATTTAATCTCAAATTAATCCAAACTCTCCTTTCAAATTCATTCCATAGTCGTCATCTTCACTTTAATAATTTGCAACTTCTATAATATGATTCTCTTCTTTTATAGGACTTGCTAAACCTTCAAATCAACTTAATCATGAGAAATGGGATGGAGAACATACCTTACACTAGAAGAACTTCACTCCACTCAACTTCTTCGAAGACCAAATTTATCACAACATTAAGTGGAGACAAGAACAATCCTTCTCCATGACTTAGCTTGGGGATTTGGAGTTTAATCCTCTTTTGTGATGGTATAAAATGTTTTGGAATGGTGGAGAGCCTTCAAGAATATTCTTGTAGTGAAAAGAGAAGTGTAGAAAATTCTAGAGAGGTCTGGAGAGGTTAGGGGAGTTATAGAGGATTATGGAGTTGAAGCAAATGACTAAAATGAAGTGTAGAGGCCCTTTTATAGGTGCCAAATTCGGATTGGGCCGGGTCAAAACATAAGTGGGCTTTAAAGTGGATTTTCCGAATTCCCGCCCAGGTTCGGGTTCCTCTGACTGTCCGTTTTAAAATGCCCATAACTCCCTGCTCCGATGTCGGATTGACGAACGGGTTGTTGCTTTGGAAACTAGACTCGATGAAATTCGTTTTAGGATTTTGAAACACCTTAAAACTCCTCATATACTCAGAGATATACCCCTCCAAAGTTGACCAAAAATTCTGCCAACTTTTTTTTTTTCAAATTTTCGATAAACTTATTTTCTTCATTTTGCTTGGTCCCAGAATCTTCTAAAACTCTGCATACATGATATTTATCATTAATAATACTTGATATTGGTCATGTCCCTTGATTTCAAGGTTGTCCTTCCCGGTTACGACTTACGAGATCGTAATTCATCCTTTACTTCATTGTTACGAACTTCCCACAGCTTGTACCTTCCAAAACTTCATGGAACGTCTCCGATACTCCATTAATATGGTGAAGTACGTGGCATGCTCATACTCTGAGAATGCGAGGTGTAACAACCCGGATCTCAAATCTATCTTTAAAAACCATTTGGCGTTTTGTAATTGGTCAAATAAGTCATCAATCTTTGGAAGCGAATATTTATTCTTGATCGTCACCTTATTTAGTTTCATGTAGTCAATTCACATTCGCAAGAAGCCGTCGTTCTTTCTCAACAACAACACGGGTGCTCCCCACGGGGAACTAGGCCTAATAAAACCTTTTTCCAGCAAGTCCTTCAATTGCTCCTTCAACTCTTTCAACTCTGCGGGAGCCATTTGGTAAGGAGGAATAGTTATGGGATTCGTATCCAGTAGTACATTAATAGCAAAATCAATCTCCCGCTCAGGAGGAAGTCCTGGAAGCTCATCTGGGAATACATCCGGAAACTCATTCACCAAGGGGATAGACTGAACAGTTGGCGACTAGGTTTATACATCTTGAACCCGGACTAAATGATGAATACAACCTTTGGTAATCATTTTCCTTGCCTTGAGGTAGGAAATAAACCTACCTCTCGGGGACGCTATATTTCCTTTCCATTCTAAAATTGGTTCTCCCAGAAACTGGAAACGAAACATTTTCATTCTACAATCAACATTGGCATAGCAAGAAGCCAACCAATCCATGCCCATGATAACATTAAAATCCACCATTTTCAACTCATGTAAATCGGCCACAGTATGATGATTACGAATCACCACTACACAATTTCTATATACTCGGCTAGCTATTACCGGTTCACCAACGGGTGTCGATACCTCAAAAGGTTTGATTGACTCTGGTTTGACCCCAAATCAACCTGCAATATATGGGGTAACATATGACAATGTGGAGTCGCGATCTATCAAAGCATATACATCATGAGAAAATACCAATAATATACATGTGATGACATCAGGGGAAGACTCAAGATCCTGTCGCCCAACCAATGCATAAATACGGTGCTGAGGACCACTAGAACTGGGAGCTCTTCCTCTACCTCTACCATGGCTGACCGGTGCCTGTGAACCTTGCCCTAAAGGGCGTATAGATGATGAAGACCCGGTTGCCGACCCTGAAGGCTGGACCCTACCCATACCACCAATCGAGGGGAAATCACGCATGATATGGCCTGACCGACTGCATGCATAGCAAATATCCGAACCTAGTTGACACTAGCCCCAATGTAACTTCCCGCACTGAGAACATCATGGCACGGGTGGCCTTGCCTGACTCGAATTGCCTCAAACATGAGAACCTGAAGCCCTAAGACTCTGACCCGGCCTGGAGTGAGTAGATCTATCAAATCTCTGGCTAGTAAACCATGGAGGTGCGCTAGTCATAAAATGGCCTGAATGTCTAGAAAACTGCTGTCTTTGCCCTCCTTTAAACTCACTAGTCAGAACCGAAGATCTAGCCCTCTTGTTATAACCTCGGTCGAGCTCACGCTCACCTCTTTACGGTTGTTGGCTTTCCTCCAAATTCAGGGCGTGGGCTCGAATGCGAGGAATGTCCATATTGTCCTGAAGGGACGCAGTCAAGCACTTATCCATCAAATGTGGCCCCAGACCACTCACAAATCGGTGTACTCGATAACCCATATCCGCTACCATGGCCAGAGCATACCTAGCCAAAGAGTTGAAGCGGAGGCTATACTCTAAAGCACTCATGCTTCCTTGCTTAAGATTCAAGAACTTATCGGCTCTAGCCCGCCGAACCTCTGGGAGTAAGTAAAGTCGTAGGAAGGCATCAACAAATTCTTTCCATACCGAGGGATGTGCATTAACTCCCCTTGAATCCATCCAAATTGTATACTAATGAACCGCAGCATCCTGCAATCTATAGGATGCTAACTCTACCGATTCAATGTCTGAAGCATGCATTAACCGAAGTGTCCTTAACATCCCATCAATAAAGCTCTAGGGATCCTCATCCGACTTTGACCCGAAGAATTCCAGTGGGTTTAAGCAAATAAAATCATGAGCTCTTGCACTAACAACCCTATCATCTTGACCTGTACCGTAGAAGCTCGGTGTTACATAATAGCCTTACATACTTATACAAGTATACAGAAGAGTCCATAAGTATCAGCAGCATCATCATCATCATTGTTTTCATTACATCATTCCTTAGAGGGTCAACTATCATATAAATGAGGTAATAGCATCGTGAAAATATCGAGAATCATGAGTTTTAGTAATTCTAGGGATGGAGTCATTTGAAAGACATTTTGGAACCCATGAGAAGGTATGTAGCAAAGGAATCATGCCTTAATGAAAGAAGGGTTAGCCTTACATACCTCGTCGTCTTCTTAACTACTTGATGTTCACCGTCGAGCTTGAGAAATCTACATTTAGAAAGATTCATACCATGGTTAAGCCATAATGATACTCTTAGATTCAAACTAGAATAATTCATGATCTAACGAAAATTGGGCAACATTTCTCCTATTTCGTCAACTTCCACCATATTACAAAACAACTCCCAAAAAACCATAATAACATCCATAATATCATAATCAAGTACTCACATTCCATTAATTCTTCAAAATTCATTCTCACATTCAACTTATACTAGCAACTTCACACCAACCCATTTCACAATTTCATACAATGCTTCCTCGTCATCATTATTACCTTTAACAAGATTATATCCATATTATAATATGAATCATAACTTATGTTAGCTTACTGTTACACCTTAGAAATTTCCCCGCGAACGTACAATGAAAAGTTGCAGGTTTGCACTCCAGTTGGTCGTAAAGTGGAATACGGCCCGTAAACTACTATCGTCCTCCAACCTTTCAAAAATTTCAACTTTCTGTCAAATGCTTCAAATGGTTAAAAACGACTTGGAATACGGACCGTAAATCGAAATACGGCCCGTAAACTGAGTCGTAAATTGCCATGATCTCCAGCATGCCTTTCTGGTTTTGATATGCTTAAATACGGTCGCGAAAGACGGACCGTAAACCAGAATACGGCCCGTAAAGTGGGTTTACGACCACTGTACACCTCAGTCACTGTTCATTCCGGAATAGATTTTAAGTCATTAAAAAGAGACCCAAGCTCATTCAAATCATTTCATCTTCACGATATTTCTCTCTAGAAACTCCTATAATACTATCTACTCTTCAATTACAAGACCTAAAGGGAGATTGATGATCAATTACATGAGACCCACGAAATCAAGTGTGAGAATCACACTAAAGTTCATCCTTCTCAAGAAAACCCAAAAGGAGTGAAGTAGGGTTTTGGTGCTAGAGTAGTAAATCCATTCAAAGTTTGTTCAACCATCATCTAAGGTAAGTTTCATGACCATTTCATGTTGTTTAAGGTATTGGAAGATTAAGATACCCGAATTGTAGAAAAGCATAGCAAATCGGTCATAAATGAGTGAATAGTGCCATGAGTGAATGTTAGTTGAATTGAATCATGAATGTTAGTATGTTCTGAGTATGAATACGTTATAAATGACATGTAGACCATGAGATAAGTGTGATACATGAGAAAATATGATAGCGAACCCAAAACCATAAATATGGGAAAAATGAAGAGAAATGGTGGATCATGGTCATTGTATATGAATGATGATTGTTAATTGTTATATTGTAATTGTTGTTGTGGGTGTTGGAAGTTGATATGAAATATGGGAAAAGTAGTATAAACAAAGGAAGTGCTGCCCAATTGTCTCTAGAAATAGTAGTGCGTTCTTATAGTTGCTTAACTAACGTTAGTACGAATCCTCTTTTGAAGGTAGAGGCGTGACATTGAAGGAGAATAAACGAATGCTAGATTGCTTAAACGAGAAAGGTACGTGAGGCTAGTCCCTTTTTTCTAATGGCATGAATCCTACAGTGTAACTACTTTCTTATCCACGAGCCTATGTCTATAGTTAGCTACACAAGGTAATGAGTTAAAGTATAGAAAGTCTAATGACGTTATTTATCGCTTACACTCACCTCATATGCTAATTCCTTCGAGGTGAGGCAGGATGTCAATGAGTGTTCCATAATGCAATCGGGGGATCACGAGCTTACATCACCCCGATAGAGTATGGTTGATCTTGAGCCTTATGTATGTATTATGATAAGCTAAGCATATTGTGATGAGCATATGATGATATTACTATTACACCGTGCCTATTTGATCGGGCAGTCACCGCCAAGGCGGGCAGCTATATGATACACCATGGCCAAATTGCATGGGCAGACACCACTAGTAGGCGGCATGGGATGTTACCCCGGACGCGGGAGGCCTGGACACAGGCTCATGTTATGATTATCACACCGATCCGATATGGACGAGCAGTTTATACATGATGCATATATGATATGAGATGATGATGAGCATGAGTAAGACAGCATGATTTGTTTTCATATACTTGGCAGTTAGATTCTGATGTTCCATATGAGTATCTTCTTTATATCATTGTCTTACTTCATTGTTTATGCCTCTCATACGCAGTACAATATTCGTACTGACGTCCATTTTCTTTGGACGCTGTGTTCATGCCCACAGGTAGACAGAGAGGAGAGCTCGATCCAGATCCGTAGTAGCTGTCAGCTGATTGGAAGCCTTCCATTGTCCTGGAGGTGCTTATGATTATTCTTTTGTGTATATATAGCCATGTATATGTATTTTTTTGGGCACGACGAGGTCTTGTCTCGTCCCTATGTTTAGCACTCCAGTAGAGGCTCGTAGATACGCAGTGCGGGTTAGATGGTCTCACCAGATCACTACTGTATACATATCTATATTATTTTGATAGCCTAAGGGCACATGTACATGAAAGTATTTTATGTTTTCATACGAAATATGATTTTCCTCCGCTATGAGTATAAAGATGATAAAAAGAGCATTAAATGAGTAAAATGAGCGACAGAGCTAGCGGTGCTCGATGGTTAGCCCCGGGTACCCGTCGCGGCCCCTAGCTGGGTCGTGACAAAAGTGGTATCGGAGCAGTTCGGTCCTAGAAAGTATCTACGAGCCGTGTCTAGGAGAGTTTTATTTATGGTGTGTAGCGCGCCACATCAATAAACAAGAGGCTACATGGAATTTAGGAAAAATTTACCCTCTTTCTTCTATAGGATCGTGCGATAAAGCCATGTATAAGATTTTATCCTTCCTAATAGTGCGTTATGAATTCAGAATGCCGCCAAAGGGAAAGGCTACAGCCGCCTAGAAGGGCAAGACTACGGCGAAGAGGCAGGTAGAAAGAGAGCCTCCGGTGAATATAGATAAAGGCGAATCGCATAACGAGGCCCCATCTAGTACTTCCTTTACCCCGCCCAATGTGGGAGACCAAGGAGGAGCCCCAGCTCCAATTCCTCCACCGGCTGCTTCGAGTCAACAAATGACCGAGGCCATTCAGCTATTGACACAATTAGTCAAGTGACCGGGCAGCAAGTACCAAGGCCCGTGATTTTATGAGTTTAAATCCTCCGGAATTCTTCGGGTCAAAGCCAGATGAGGATCCGCAAATTTCATAGATGAGATGTTAAGGACATTGAAGATTGTCCATGCCTCCGAGACCGAATCTGTGGAGTTAGCATCGTATAGACTTCGGGATGTGGTGGTGTTATGGTACAAATATTGGGTATTATCAAGAGGAGAGAAAGCGCCTCCTACGGTTTGGCAAGAGTTTGTGGATGCTTTTATTCGTCACTATTTGCCACCCGAGGCCCACCGAGCTAGAGCGGATAGATTTCCGAATTTGAAGCAAGGAAACATGAGTGCCCGGGAGTATAGCCTGCAATTTAATTCTTTGGCTAGATATGCCCCGGCAATTGTGGCTGACATGGGGGATCGGGTACATAGATTTGTAAGTGGCCTAGGGCCACATTTATTCAGAGATTGTTTGACAGCTTCCTTGCAAGACGGGATGGATATTTCCCGAATACAGGCCCATGCAGAGAATTTGGAGGGGCGACAACAATAACAAAGAGGCGACCGTGATATCGATAGAAGACAAGGCAAGAGGGCCAGATCCATGAGAGCTAGCAGTGAACATAGAGGGTGATCAAGGCAGACATATTCTGGGTACTCAGGCAAGTCAGTGACAACTGCACCTCCTCGATTCACAGGTAGGAGATTTGATCGCTCTTTCCGTTCAGGACAGGGCCAGAGTTCGAGGGCTTCAGATTCCTAGCTCAGGGAAGATTATAGTCAGAGGAGACCCCCAATACCGCGATGCAACTAATGCGGCAGATTACATTCCGGACAATGTCGTCAGGGTTCGGATGCCTGTTATACTTGTGGTCAGGTGGGGCATATGATGAGGGATTGCCCGTCGATGAGTGGCAGAGTTGGAGTTCAGCCTACAGGTTCAGTAGCTGGCTCTTCATCAGCACGCCCGGTAGGGCAGAATCCCCAGATGACAGTAGACCGAGGCAGAGGCCGAGGGGCAGCATCTACTTCAGGTGCCACTCAGCCTCGTGTATATGCTTTAGCCGGACGGCAGTATCTCGAGTCCTCTCCGGATATAGTTACAGGTATATTGTCTGTATTCTCCCGTGATGTGTATGCATTGATAGATCTAGGTTCTACATTCTCTTATATTACTCCATATGTTGCTGGTTGTATTGGGGTGAAACCCGAGTCAATTAGACCCTTTGAGGTACTCACTTCGGTTGGTGATCCCGTGATAGCAAGAAAAGTGTACAAATATTATGTCGTGATGGTATGTGATCGACAGACCAAGGCTGATTTGATTGAGCTGGAAATGGTAGATTTCGATGTAATCATGGGTATGGATTGGTTGGCTTCGTGTTATGCAAACGTTGATTGCCGCACAAAAGTGGTCCGATTCCAATTTTTGGGAGAGCCCGTGCTTGAATAGAAGGGTAATACAGCATCTCGAAAGGGCAGGTTTATTTCCTACCTTAAGGCGAGGAAGATGATAGCGAAAGACTATATTTATCATTTAGTTCGGATACATGACACAGAAGCAAAGCCGCCAACTTTCCAGTCAGTTCCGGTAGTGAATGAATTTCAGATGTGTTTCCGGACGAACTTCCAGGCCTTCCACCAGAAAGAGAGATTGACTTCGCCATTGATGTGTTGCCGGACACCAAGCCTATTTTCATTCCTCCTTATCGAATGGCCCCGACAGAATTAAAGGAGATAAAGGCGCACTTGAAGGACTTGCTTGAGAAGGGATTTATTAGACCCAGTCCATCACCGTGGGGAGCACCGGTCTTGTTACGGTTCCCTGCGAATGTGTATCGACTACAGGTAACTGAACAAAGTGACGATAAAGAACAAATATCCTCTTCCAAGGATTGATGACTTGTTCGATCGGTTGCAAGGTGCCAAGTGGTTTTCTAAGATAGATTTGAGGTCAGGATATCATCAAGTGAGAGTTAGAGAAGCAGATATTCCCAAGACAGCCTTCAGAACGAGATATGGCCACTATGAATTCCGAGTAATGTCATTCGGGTTGACTAATGCTCCGGCTGTATTTATGAACTTGATGAACAATGTATTCAGGCCACTCTTGGATTTATTCGTGATAGTATTTATTGATGATATTCTGGTGTATTCTCGCACGGAATCAGAACATGCAGATCACTTGCGAATTGTTCTTGGCATTCTTCGAGCCCGAGAAGTGTATGCCAAATTTTCAAAGAGCGAGTTCTGGCTAAATTCTGTGACATTTCTGGGCCATGTTATTTCAGATGATGGCATTCGAGTCGACACTCAGAAAATTGAAGCTGTGAAGACTTGGCCAAGGCCTACGACGCCTACAGAAGTTCGTAGTTTTCTGGGTTTGGCAGGTTATTATCGAAGATTCGTAGAGGGATTTTCATCTATTTCAGCCCCATTGACGAAGCTAACCCAGAAGTCAGCTAAATTTCAATAGGACGATGCTTGTGAGCGCAACTTCCAAGAGTTGAAGGACAGATTGACCTCAGCTCTAGTTTTAATGCTTCCAGAAGGGTCAGATGGTTATGTTGTGTATTGTGATGCTTCCGGTGTCGGATTGGGTTGCATATTGATGCAGCGTGGTAAGGTCATTGCATATGCTTCGAGGCAATTGCAGAGACATGAGAAGAATTACCCAACTCATGATCTCGAATTGGCTGCGGTTATTCATGCCCTGAAAATATGGAGGCATTATTTATATGGTGTGCATGTTGATATCTATACAGATCATAAAAGTCTTCAGTACATCTTCAAGTAAAAGGAGTTGAACCTGCGACAGAGGCGGTGGTTAGAATTATTAAAAGATTATGATGTTAACATTTTATACCACCCCAGGAAGGCGAATGTAGTAGCCGATGTGCTTAGCTGCCGACCAATGGGCATTTTATGTGAAGTCCCTCCGGAAAGGAAAGAGATGGTTCAAGAACATCACCGATTAGCTAATCTGGGAGTGCGTGTAATTGATTCGGGTGATGCAGGTTAGTATCAATGATTCCACAACCTCATCCTTGGATACAGAAGTGATGGAACGACAGTATGAAGATCCTCAGTTGTGTCGTTATAGAGACGCATCTCATGGAAAAGAAAAGTCTCCGTTTGAAGTTTCTATGTATGGGATTCTTAGATACCGAGGCAGGCTATGTGTGCCGAATGTGGCGGAATTGCGCCGACGAATTTTAGAAGAAGCACATTGCTCTCGATATTCTATTCACCTAGGTGCAACCAAAATGTATCATGATCTCAAGATGATTTACTGGTGGGATGGCATGAAGAGAGACATAGCAGAATTCGTAGCACAATGTCCAAATTGCCAACAGGTAAAAGGTGAACATCAGAAGCCAGGAGGCTTATTACAAGCAATACAGATACCCACCTGGAAATGGGAAATGATCAACATGGATTTCATCGTGGGATTACCTCGTTCCCGTGGCAGGCATGACTCTATATGGGTGATCGTGGATAGGCTGACGAAAGCAGCCCATTTTCTTCCAATTAGGACCACGTACTCAGCGGAAGACTATGCAAGGTTGTATCTCAAAGAAATTGTGCGACTCCATGGAATCCCATTATCTATTATCACAGATAGAGGAGCACAATTTACATCTAAGTTCTAGAAATCTTTTCAAGAAGGTTTGGGCACGCAAGTGAAGTTTAGCACGACATTTCATCCGCAAACTGATGGGCAGGCCGAGCGTACCATTAAAACTTTAGAAGATATGCTACGAGCGTGTGTGTTAGATTTCGGTGGTAGCTGGGATGACCACTTACCCCTTATTGAGTTCGCATACAACAATAGCTACCATTCAAGTATACAAATGGCTCCATATGAAGCTTTATATGGAAGGAAATGCAGATCTCCAATCGGATGGTTCGAAATAGGAGAAGCACAATTAGTGGGCCCTGAATTGATCGAACAAGCAATAGAAAACGTTAAGGTGATCCAAGATCGGTTATTGACAGCTCAAAGTCGCCAAAAGTCCTATGCGGATAACCGCCGACAAGACTTGGAATTTCAAATTAATGATTGGGTATTTTTGAAAGCGTCACCCATGAAAGGGGTGATGAGATTTGGTAAGAAAAGGAAGCTAAGTCCCAGATACATTGGACCCTACAAAATCATTCGCAAGGTGGGTCAGGTAGCCTATGAATTGGATCTACCTTCAGAGCATGAATCAGTCCACCCAGTTTTCCACGTTTCGATGCTCCGCACGTGCATTGGAGATCCCACCAATATTGTCCCGATAGCCGATGTACAAATAACGGAAAAGAAAACCTATGAAGAAGTGCCTATTGCCATCCTAGATAGGCAAGTGCGAAAGCTTCGAAATAAAGAGGTAGCGTCAGTCAAAGTATTGTGGCGAAACAACAATCGGGAAGAAATGACTTGGGAAGCGGAAGAGAGTATGAAGTCAAAGTACCCACGCTTATTCCAACCCCCGGGAGAGATCCAAGACGAAACGCCGACGATATGAGGTATGTACGCTTTATTTTTATGCTTTTGGTCATGTGTGGCCACGGATATGTTGATATTGTGATGTAGCCCTGTGAGGCGATGATATTATGGGTTGTTGTGACAGGTTGGCAGTGTCAAATTACAGGGGAAACTCTGGCGAAATTTTCGTAGAATCCCGAGTGTTTAACATTCGAGGACGAATGTTCCAAAAAGGGGGGAAGACTGTTACACCTCGAAAATTTCCCCGCGAACGTACAATGAAAAGTTGCAGGTTTGCACTCCAGTTGGTCGTAAAGTGGAATACGGCCCGTAATGTAATTTACGGACCGTAAACTACTATCGTCCTCCAACCTTTCAAAAATTTCAACTTTCTGTCAAATGATTCAAATTGTTAAAAATGACTTGGAATACGGACCGTAAATCGAAATACGGCCCGTAAACTGAGTCATAAAACATGATCTCCAGCATGCCTTTCTGGTTTTGATATGCTTAAATACGGTCGTGAAGGACGGACCGTAAACCAGAATACGGCCCGTAAAGTGGGTTTACGACCACTGTACACCTCAGTCACTGTTCATTCCGGAATAGATTTTAAGTCATTAAAAAGAGACCCAAGCTCATTCAAATCATTTCATCTTCACGATATTTCTCTCTAGAAACTCCTATAATACTATCTACTCTTCAATTACAAGAACTCAAGGGAGATTGATGATCAATTACATGAGACCCACGAAATCAAGTGTGAGAATCACACTAAAATTCATCCTTCTCAAGAAAACCCAAAAGGAGTGAAGTAGGGTTTTGGTGATAGAGCAGTAAATCCATTCAAAGTTTGTTCAACCATCATCTAAGGTAAGTTTCATGACCATTTCATGTTGTTTAAGGTATTGGAAGGTTAAGATACCCGAATTGTAGAAAAGCATAGCAAATGGGTCATAAATGAGTGAATAGTGCCATGAGTGAATGTTAGTTGAATTGAATCATGAATGTTAGTATGTTGTGAGTATGAATACGTTATAAATGACATGTAGACCATGAGATAAGTGTGATACATGAGAAAATATGATAGCGAACCCAAAACCATAAATATGGGAAAAATGAAGAGAAATGGTGGATCATGGTCATTGTATATGAATGATGATTGTTAATTGTTATATTGTAATTGTTGTTGTGGGTGTTGGAAGTTGATATGAAATATGGGAAAAGTAGTATAAACAAAGGAAGTGCTGCCCAATTGTCTCTAGAAATAGTAGTGCGTTCTTATAGTTGCTTAACTAACGTTAGAACGAATCCTCTTTTGAAGGTAGAGGCGTGACATTGAAGGAGAATAAACGAATGCTAGATTGCTTAAACGAGAAAGGTATGTGAGGCTAGTCCCTTTTTTCTAATGGCATGAATCCTACAGTGTAACTACTTTCTTATCCACGAGCCTATGTCTATAGTTAGCTACACAAGGTAATGAGTTAAAGTATAGAAAGTCTAATGACGTTATTTATCGTTTACACTCACCTCATATGCTAATTCCTTCGAGGTGAGGCAGGATGTCAATGAGTGTTCCATAATGCAATCGGGGGATCACGACCTTACATCACCCCGATAGAGTATGGTTGATCTTGAGCCTTATGTATGTATTATGATAAGCTAAGCATATTGTGATGAGCATATGATGATATTACTATTACACCACACCTATTTGACCGGGCAGTCACCGCCAAGGCAGGCAGCTATATGATACACCATGTCCAAATGGCATGGGCAGACACCACTAGTGGGCGGGTTGGGATGTTACCCTGGACGCGGGAGGCCTGGACATAGGCTCATGTTATGATTATCACACCGATCCGATATGGACGAGCAGTTTATACATGATGCATATATGATATGAGATGATGATGAGCATGAGTAAGACAACATGATTTGTTTTCTTATACTTGGCAGTTAGATTCTGATGTTCCATATGAGTATATTCTTTATATCATTGTCTTACTTCATTGTTTATGCCTCTCACACTCAGTACAATATTCGTACTGACGTCCATTTTCTTTGGATGCTGTGTTCATGCCCACAGGTAGACAGGGAGGAGAGCTCGATCCAGATCCGTAGTAGCTGTCAGCTGATTGGAAGCCCTCCATTGTCCTGGAGGTGCTTATGATTATTCTTTTGTGTATATATAGCCATGTATATGTATTTTTTTGGGCACGACGGGGTCTTGTCCCGTCCCTATGTTTAGCACTCCAGTAGAGGCTCGTAGATACGCAGTACGGGTTAGATGGTCTCACGAGATCACTACTATGTATACATATCTATATTATTTTGATAGCCTAACGGCACATGTACATGAAAGTATTTTATGTTTTCATACGAAATATGATTTTCCTCCGCTATAAGTATAAAGATGATAAAAAGAGCATTAAATGAGTAAAATGAGCGACAGAGTGAGCGGTGCTCGGTGGTTAGCCCCGGGTACCCATCGCGGCCCCTAGCTGGGTCGTGACACTTACTACTCAAAAACATCATAAAACCTACATTCTAATCTCATTTTCTACTTTCTTCTTCCACCCAAGTTGTTCAACAATCAAGCATTCTTGATAACATGAAATAAGCATGAAAACTAGCCTCTTATCTCATAAGAATTGGCTTTGGAGAAATATATCACCTTGAGTGAAAACCCTAGCTTCAATACTCTAGTTGTTCTTGAAGCCTATTAACCCTAGTGAGCCTTCCAACACACGAACACTTCAATTCTTGCTATTTGATCTTTGTTTTCTCTTGGGTTGGAGTGGAATATGCTTGGAGAAGGGTTTGGAGCTCTCAATACTTTTGGAAATGTGGGAAATGAAATAAAAGAACAAGGGTAATCTATTTATACCAAAAAAAAAAAAAGCTGCCCGATGGACTTATACGGAACACTTATACGGTACGTATAAGTGGACCGTATAATACCACCATTAAAATATCCTTCTCTGTAAGGGTTATGTTATACGGACCATATAAAGTTATGCGGACCGTATAAGTGGTCGTATAACCCAATGTTTTTCGAAACTTTCTCTCGTTGATTCGTTTGACTTCAAATCCTCGTGGAACCTTCTTGGCACTTATATAACACTTCATTAACCATACAATAGGCCCTATAGCAGCCCGTCACGACATTACTAAATACGTATCAAGTCAACTATCGCGAAAACCTTTCTAAACACGTCTTGCATTTCACTTCCTTCAACAAACTTAGGCTCATTTATTCATATGACTTTGAAATCTTATGGGGCGCACTTTAAGCAGTCAAATACTCCCCTTAATGTTGTAAGGATTTCATATTAACCTTAAGCTTACATTATTCTACTCATAAGGCACAAATCCGGAATTTCTGAGATGCAACATTTTTCCACCAGTTTTGCCACCCAAAAATCTCAACACCAATCCGAGGCCCTACAAATGCAAACAAAACATGCACATATACATAAAAACACCCTACAGACTCACCCGCGGCCTCAGAATTCCCAACGGAGGTCTAGCTTTCTAAGTCACCCCCTATAATGACCTAGCAATTCGTTAGATTGTCCCTCACTCACTCAAACCCTTGCAACAAAAATCGTTTTTAAGGTTAAATAGTATGTTCGAAAAGAGACATACCTCAATTCCCACTAAAAATTCTACCAACCCATGTTTAACAATCACTCTAAAATTGATTTTCGTGATAAAGGTTAGAACTTTAAACTATTCTCTTGATTTCCCGCCCTCTCTGGAAACGAAAAAGGGCCAAAATTACCCCTGAACTTTGTGAAATAGATTATTCATACCCTTCGTTATACTATTGGGCCAATTATGCTCTTACCGTTACACTATGGTCCAAATTTACCCCTAATCTAAACGGATTGCCATGTGTCCTAATCCTAGACACCCAACCCATTTCCCCTTATAATTTCACCCGGATCAAATTATTCTTCGGATCCAACCCGTCAAATTAAATCACCCAACCCGTTTTTGCTTATTTCAAACCCAAATAATACATTTCAACCCTACACACACACACACTCTCTCTCTCTCTCTCTCTCTATACTCAATCGACACTAGAGGCTTATGCAAATGATAATTTATAAATGTGAGAGCATAGTTTTATATAATGTATTGCTTCGTTGCACTTCGTGTCTATTCTACGGTAAATATCATGTGAAAGACAAGGGCTCAGAACTATATAGATTAGCAACAATGTATGATGGCTGAAGAGTACTTTGACTAAAACTATTGCCATATCAAGTGTGATACTTTCTCTAAATTAGTTTGCAATTTTGTCGTCATGACCCAACTAGAGGGCCATGATGGGTACCCGGGGCTAACCTACCGAGCACCACCCTTCAGACTTATCATCAACTCAACCTGAACATACACCATTCTCAATACAAGGTTACTATGGAACGATCTTCAACTACTCCTCAAAATATACATATAAGTACAAGCCCACGAGGCTACAAGATTATAAACAGAGCATATACACTAAGAGATCACAAAACATCTACTACCCAAACATATGTATCTACGAGCCTCTTTTGGAGTATTGAAATCATAAGGACGGGACAGTACCCCACCATGCCCAAATATGTACACAAAAGAAAATACAAAAAAGCGGCAACTCCGAAGTAGTGGAGTGCTCCTGTGTATCTGCTGATAAAGCTCCTAGGCGTCTGTGATGTCTACCTGCAGGCATGAACGCAACGTCCATAAAAGAAAGGACGTCAGTATGAACGATGTACTGAGTATGTAAGGCATGTATAACAACATAATCAAGAAATAAGAGAGCATAAGATGAAGAGATAACCTAGAAATGATTACCTCTTAAGGCGGAGTTATGCATGCTAACTTTTATATTTAAAACATCATCATATCATACATACATACATAAATTTCTCAACCATATAGGTACGGTGTGATCATCATTAGCCCGCGACCGGGCCTCCGGCGTCTGGGATAATCTCTCATGCCGCCCACTAGTGGTGTATGCCCGACCTGCTAGGCACGGTGTAATAATCATCATAGCCGCCCACTACGCCCATCGTAGTGGTGTTTGCCCGACAAACTAGGCACGGTGTAAGTATCATTATACATATCATCAAGCATGCATGATAGCTCAAGTAAAAGTTGTAACTCTATCGGAGTGACGTAAGGTCGGTAACCTCCGATTATATTATGGATCAACATCATCGCTATCTCACCTTGAAGGAACTAGTCTCACGAGGTGAGATGGCCAACAATGAATAATATCAAGGAAATTATGAAATAAGATCATTAAGCTCATAATAGCATCAATTCATAAACTTTAGAGTCTCTAGAAGTAAAATCATCATCATCATTATCATAGAACACATCTTATCTCTTTCTCATTAGAAGCTCTTAAGGATCTTTAACTTTCATCTTTTGGGATGTAAGAAGGTCATCGAAATATAGAAAGGAAATCACAATATAGAAGTCATGCCTTTTAAAGAAAGAGACTAGCCTTAACATTAGATGTCTTCTTAATGACTAATCGTTCTCCTTCCAAGGTCTCAACTCTACATTCAAGAGTATTAGTACTAAATTAGATCATTTAAAACATGCTTAAGTCTAAACTAAAGTGACTAAGAGCTAACGGAAATTAGGCAGCATTTCCTTTGTTTCGACAACTTTCTCCATATAACAAAAAACTCCTAAACATCAATAGCAACACCCATAATACCATAATCAATAGACTTCTTCAAGTTAAACATTGTTCAATCTTCAAAACTCCTTTTCAAAGTCATTCATAACCATAATTACAACACAACACCATATGCATTTACATATAATACTTCCTCAACATCCTTAGTATCATTTATAACAAGATTATACTCATAGTACACTAAGAATCATGACTCAAGTTAACTTACTACTCAAAATATCATTATTTCCATATTCGAGCTCATATTCTATTTTCTCCTGTCATCCAAGTCATTCAATCACTCAAATACTTTTAATAACATGGAATGGATGTAAAACTCACCTTTGATCATATAGAAATGAACTTTGGATGAAGATACTTCACAGAGAAAAACCCCAACTTCACTACCAAAGGAATTCTTGACTGCTACAAACCCTAGTGAGCTCATTTTCACATGATTCTCTTGATTCTTTGTGTTTAATCTTTGATTTCCCTTGGATTTGTGTTAATATGGTGTGGGGAATGTTCTAGAGTTTCAAGAAGTGTGGAGAGTGTGGGAAATGAAAAATAAGAACTTAGGTCATATATATATATAGAAATAGAATTCTTGAAAAAGTGACCCGACAAGATTTATGCGGACACTTATACGGTCCTTATAATTTTATACAGTCCGTATAAGTGATCGTATAATTCCACCTGAAATTCATCCATTTTGTGACTATTATACGGACCGTATAAAGTTATGCGGACCGTATAAGTGGTCGTATAACTCATATTTTCTGAAACTATTCTCATTGATTCGTTTGATCTCAAATCCTTATGAAACCTTCTTGGCACTTGTATAACACTTCATTAACCATCTAAGGAGCCTTATAGCTTCTCCTCAAGACATTAATAAACAATCACTAGCTCGATTATTGCGAAACCTTCACAACCGCAACTTATACTTCACTTTCCTCAACGAACTTAGTTTCACCGACTCGTAATACTTCAAAAACTTCGTAGTATACACCTTTAAGCTAGAAAATACCTTCCTTAAGGTCATATGGACTTCATGTCCACCTTAAGCTTGCGTTAGTCTATACATAGCACAGCGACACGAATATCCAAGGTGTAACATTCTCCACCCCTTAGGAACATTCGTCCTCGAATGTTAAGTTCTCGGGGATTCTACAAAAATTTTGCCAGAGTTTCCCCTGTAATATAGCACTACCATCCTGTCACAACAACCCAAAATATATTGCCTCACTGGGCTGCAACAAAAACAACAAAAAGCATAGCCACACACGACCAAGAAAGCATCAAAAGAAACATTACATACCTAAGGGTAGTGGCGTCTTGTCCTGAGCCTCTTCTAAGGGTGCAAAAAAATACAGATATATGGACTTCATATTTTCTTCTGCTTCCCAAGTCATCTCTTCTCTATTGTTAAATCTCTACAGGACCTTAACTGAGGCTACGTCTTTAGTTCTGAGCCTCCGCATTTGCCTATCTAATATGGCAAAGGGTACTTCTTCATAAACCAATTTCTCAGTAATTTGAACATCATCTATAGGCACGATTCTGGAAGGATCTCCAACACACTTACGCAGCATCGACACATGAAAACCTGGGTGAACTGACTCCAATTATGAAGGTAGATCTAATTCATAAGCACTTGGCATATCTTGCGCACAATCTTGTAAGGTCCAATATACTGGGGACTAAGCTTCCCCTCTTTGCCAAATCTCATTACACCTTTCATCGGCGACACTTTCAGGAATACCCAATCATTAACTTGAAATTCCAAGTTTTGTCGACGGTTGTCTGCATAAGATTTCCGATGACTCTGGGCTGTCAACAACTGGTCTCAGATTAACTTGATCTTCTCTACCGCTTGTTGAATCAATTCTGGACCTATTAGTTGTGTCTCTCCTACTTTAAACCATCCAATTGGCGATCTACACTTCCTTCCATATAGAGCTACGTACGGGGCCATCTGGATACTGGAATGATAGCTATTGTTATATGAAAATTCAATAAATAGAAAATGATCATCCCAATTACCTTCGAAATCAAATACACATGCCCGCAACATATCTTTCAAGGTTTGAATAGTGCATTCAGCTTGTCCATCAGTCTGTGGATGAAATGCGATGCAGAGTCTCACTTGAGTACCCAAACCTTCTTGAAAGGACTTCCATAATTTGGCAGTAAATTATGCCCCTCTATCTGTGATAACGGATACTAGAACACCATGAAGTCGCACTATCTCTTTAAGGTACAGCTTTGCATAATCTTCCGCTGAGTAGGTAGTTCTGACTGGTAGAAAATGAGCTGACTTCGTGAGACTGTCAACAATCACCCATATGGAGTCATACTTACGCCGAGAACGAGGCAAACCTACAATAAAATCCATGCTGATCACCTCCCATTTCCAGGTTGGAATTTCCATAGCCTGCAACAATCTTCCTGGCTTTTGATGCTCGATTTTCACTTGTTTGCAATTTGGACGCTGAGCTACAAATCCTGCTATATATTTCTTCATGCCATCCCACCAATACATTGACTTGAGACAATGGTACATCTTTGTCGCTCCTGGATGAACGGAATAGCGAGAGTAATGGGCTTCTTCCAGAATTTGGCGGCGTAATCCTGCAACATCCAGAACACATAGCTTGCCTCGATACCTGAGAACCCCATCTGTAGAAATCTCAAATGGCGACCTTTTCTTCTAGGGAAGTGCATCTCTGTAGTGACTTAATTTGGGATCTTCATATTGACGCTTTTTCACTTCCATGTCTAAGGATGAGACAGCTAGGCTATGAATAATAACTCTTGCATTGCCCGAGTCCATTAAGCGAACTCCTAGGCTAGCTAGCCGGTGGAGCTCACAGACTAATTCTTTCTTCTTCGGATGAACATCATATAGACTGCCCATAGATTTATGGCTGAGAGCATCAGCTACCACATTTGCCTTTCCGGGATGATATAAAATACTCACATAGGTCTAACCATCGCCTCTGCCGTAGATTCAACTGCTTTTGCTTGAAAATGCACTGGAGACTCTTGTGATCGGTATAAATATCAGCATGTACACCATACAAATAATGTCTCCATATCTTTAGTGCATGAATAACCGCAGCTAATTCAAGATCATGGGTCGGATAATTCTTCGCATGTTTCCGCAACTGTCTAGAAGCATAGGCAATAACCCTACTGTGCTATATTAATACACAGCCCAACGCAACACCGGAGGCATCACAATAAACAACATATCCTTCCAATCCTTTTGGAAGTGTCAGGACTGGGGTTAAAGTCAATCTATTCTTCAATACCTAGAAACGGCACTCACAACCATCGGTCCACTGAAATGTTCCTAATTTCTGAGTTAGCTTCGTCAATGGTGCTGAAATAGAAGAAAATCCTTCCACAAATCTTCCGTAATAGCCTGCTAATCTCGAAAATCTACGGACCTCTGTAGGTGTTGTAGGCCTTGGCTAAGTCTTCGCGGCTTCAATAATATGGCCCAGAAAAGTTACAGAATTCAACCAGAACTCGCATTTTGAAAACTTGGCATATAATTCTCGAGTCCGAAGAATTCGAAAAACAGTACGTAAATGACCTGCATGTTCTGCTTCTGATCGAGAATACAGCAGAATGTCATCGATGAACACGATCACAAATAGATATAGGAAAGGCCTGAATACATTATTCATCAAATTCATAAATACTGTCGGGGCATTAGTCAACCCAATGACAAGACCCAAAATTCATAATGACCATATCTGGTTCTGAAAGTCATTTTTGGGATATCTTTTTCTCTAACTCTTACCTGGTGATATCCTGACCTCAGGTCTATCTTGGAAAACCACTTAGCAACTTGCAACTAGTCGAATAAATCATCGATCCTGGGAAGCGGATATGTATTCTTTATTGTCACCTTGTTCAATTGCCTATAGTCAATGCACATTTGCAAGGAACCATCTTTCTTTCTCACGAACAAGACATGTGCCTCCCATAGCGATGAACTGGGTCTGATAAATCCTTTCTCGAGCAAATCCTTCAGTTTTGCCTTTACCTCATTCAATTCTACAGGAGTCATTCTGTAAGGAGGAATAGATATAGGTTCGGTGTTCGGTAGCACATCAATAGTAAAATCAATCTCTTGTTCCGGTGGAAGACCTCGAAGTTCATCTGGAAACACATTTACTACTGGGACGGATTGAAGAGTCGGCGACTTTGCTTCTGTGTCATGAACCCAGACTAAACGATAAATATAGCCTTTTGCAATCATCTTCCTCGCTTTGAGATAGGAAATAAACCTACCTCTTGGAGACACTGTATTACCTTTCCATTCAAGCACTGATTCTCCTGGGAATTGGAGTCGGACCATTTTTGTTCTACAATCCACATTAGCATAACAAGAGGCCAGCTAATCCATGCCCATAATCACATCAAAATTTAACATTACCATCTAAATCAAATTAGCTATAGTCTGACGACCACATACCACAATCACATAATTTCTATATACTTGTCCAGCTATTACCAGGTCACCAACAAGAGTAGACACCTCTAAAGGTTTGATTGGCTCGGGTTTCACCCCAATAAGACCGGCAATATAAGGAGTGATATATGACAAAGTAGAACCCGAATCAATCAAGGCATAAACATCATAAAAAATACGCATAATATACCTGTGACAACGTCAGGGAGGACTCAAGATCTTGTCATTCTGCTAATGCATATATACGGGGCTGAGGGCCACTCGAACTAGAGGCTCCCCCTCTGCTCCTGCCACGACCTGCTGAAGTTTGGAAAGTTTTCCCTACAGAGCGTACGGACGAAGAAGAACCGGCCACTGATCTTGTGGGTTGGGCCCTAACTCTACCACTCATCGATGGGCAATCTCGCATTATATGCCCAGTCTGACCACAGGCATAACAAGCATCTGAGCCTCGGCGACACTGATCTGCATGTAATCTACCACACTGGATACATCGTGGTACCGGCGGTTTCCTCTGACTAGGATCTCCTCCAAACTGGGAACCTGGAACTCTCGAGCTCTAACCCGGTCAAGAATAAATGGGGTGATCAAATCTCCTGCCTGCAAATCGAGAAAGTGCACTAGCCATAGACTGGCCTAAATATTTGGAATACGGTTGCCTCTAGCCCCCTCTATACTCACTACTAGCACCAGCAGATCTGTCCCTCTTACTATGCCCTCTATCAATATTGCGCCCACCTCTTTGCTGCTGTTGTTGCTCTTCCAAATTCTAAGCATGAGCTTGAATACGAGAGATATGCATCCCTTCCTGGAGTGAAGCTGTCAAGTAATCTTTGATCAAATGTGGCCCTAGGCCACTCACGAACCGATGCACCCGGTCTCCCATATCGGCTACCATGGTCGGAGCATACCTAGCCCATGAATTAAAACAGAGATTATACTCCCGAGCACTCATATTTCCTTGCTTTAAATTCAAAAACATGTCAGATCGGGCCCAACGGACCTCAGGTGGCAAATAATGGCGGATGAAAGCATCTACATTTCCTTCCATACCGAAGGAGGTGCATTTTCCTTTCTCGCAGATATCCAATTATTATACCATATAACGGCTACATCCCGCAATCTATAGGATGCTAACTCCACTGACTCAGTATTAGATGCATGTATTATTCTCAGCGTCCTCAACATCTCAATTATAAATCCTTGTAGGTCTTCATTCGGCTTTGACCCGAAAAATTCTGGAGGATTCAAACTCATAAAATCACGGGCCGTTGCACTAGTCGCTCTGTCACCTGGACCCACACTTTGCCGCTGAGCTTGTGCAGCAACGAGCTGGGTCAATAATTGAATAGCCTCAGTCATCTGCTGGCCCGAAGCACCTGGTGGAGGGACTGGAGGCACTGGGGTTGGAGTAAAGACCCCTTCATGCTCCTCTAAAATAGGCGGAGTATGAGAAGTACGAGATGGGGCCTCATTATGGAACTCACTCTCTTCTATATTTACCGGTGGCTCCTGTTCAATCCGCCTTCCTGTTGCAATCTTGCCCTTCTGGGAAGCCGTTGCTTTCTTCTTCATTGGCATCGCTGAAATCATAACGCACAATAAGGGAAAAGAGAAATCTTATAATATAGCTCTATCACACGATCTATGAAGAAGAAGGACGGTCATTATTCCTAAATGCCCCGCGGCCTCTTGCTTATAAGTGTGGCACGCTTCACACCCATAAACAAGACTCTACTGGACACGGCTCATAGACACACCCTAGGACGGAACTGCTCTGATACCACTTTCGTCATGACCCAACTAGAGGGCCATGACGAGTACCCGGGGCTAACCAACCGAGCACCACCTTTCAGACTTATCATCAACTCAACCTGAATATACACTATTCTCAACACAAGCTTACTATGGAACGATCTTCAACTCTGAATTAGTGGAGTGCTCCTGTGTATCTGCTGATAAAGCTCTAAAGCGTCGGTGCCGTCTCCCTGTCTACCTGCGGGTATGAACGCAGCGTCCATAAAAGAAAGGACGTCAGTATGAACGATGTACTGAGTATGTAAGGCATGTATAACAACATAATCAAGAAATAAGAGAGCATAAGATGAAGAGATAACCTATAACTGATTGCCTCTTAAGGCGGAGTCATGCATGCTAACTTTTATATTTAAAACATCATCATATCATACATACGTATCATACATAAACTGCTCAACCATATAGGTACGGTGTGATCATCATTAGCCTGCGTCCGGGCCTCCCGCATCTGGGATAACCATCTCATGCCGCCCACTAGTGGTGTAAGCCCGGCCAGCTAGGGACGGTGTAATAATCATCATAGCCGCCCACTACGCTCATCGTAGTGGTGTCTGCCCGACCAACTAGGCACGGTGTAAGTATCATTATACATATCATAAAGCATGCATGAGAGCTCAAGTAAAAGCTGTAACTCTATCGGAGTGACGTAAGGCCCGTAACCTCTGATTATATTATGGATCAACATTATCGCTAGGTCTCACCTTGAAGGAACCAGTCTCACGAGGTGAGATGGCCAACAATGAATAATATCAAGGAAATTATGAAATAAGATCATTAAGCTCATAATAGCATCAATTCATAAGCTTTAGAGTCTCTAGAAGTAAAATCATCATCATCATTATCATAGAACAGATCTTATCTTTTTCTCATAAGAAGCTCTTAAGGATCTTTAACTTTCATCTTTTGGGATGTAAGAAGGTCATGGAAATATATAGAGAAAATCATAATATAGAAGTCATACCTTTGAAAGAAAGGGACTAGCCTTAATGTACCTTTGATTTCCCTTGGATTTGTGTTAATATAGTGTGGGGAATGTTCTAGAGCTTTTAAGAAGTGTGGAGAGTGTGGGAAATGAAAAATAAGAACTTGGGTCATATATATATAGAACTAGAAAAATCTTGAAAAAGTGACCCGACCTGCTTTATACGGACACTTACACGGTCCGTATAATTTTATACAGTCTGTATAAGTGACCGTATAATTCCACCAGAAAATGATCCATTCTGTGACTGTTATACGGACCCTTATATGGACCGTATAATTGGTCGTATAACTCATATTTTCCAAAATTATTCTCGTTGATTCGTTCGATCTCAAATCCTTATGAAACCTTCTTGGCACATGTATAACACTTCATTAACCATCTAAGGATCCTTATAGCTTCTCCTCAAGACATTACTAAACAATCATTAGCTCGATAATTGCAAAACCTTCACAACCGCAACTTATACTTCACTTTCCTCAACGAACTTAGTTTCACCGACTCGTAATACTTCAAAAACCTCGTAGTATACACCTTTAAGCTACCAAATACCTTCCTTAAGGTCATATGAAATTCATGTCCACCTTAATCTTGCATTAGTCTATTCACAGCACAACGACACGAATATCTGAAGTTGTCACGACCCAACCCCGTACGCCGTGACTAGTGCCCGAACTGGACAGGTGTACATGAACCTGTTAAATATAATCAAACTGAAACTACGACAATACGGAAACTTATAAATTAACTCCAAAGTTTGTAACATCGTCACATATATATTTCCAGATCAACTGTCTCCTGAGGAGTCACAACTAATCATATCATAAAATAATACGCAAGCCGACAAGGCTGCCATCACATATCAATATCATATGCAACCCGACAAGGCTGCCATCACATATCAATATCATATGCAACCCGACAAGGCTGCCACTATACACGAACATCATACCACATCACATTGTATAGATACAACTGAAAAGAACTCATACACAACCCACACATATGTCTATAGACCTCTAAGAGTACGAATAGCGAAATATGACGGGACAGGGCCCTGCCGTACCCCTGGATAAATATATATATATATATATAATAAGATTTATACCAAAAGTCTAGACTCCGGAACAACGGAGCTCTCCCAAAACAGCTGAGTAGGAGTCCTATGCTGAGGGGTCACCAACCGGCTATCTGTACCTGCGGGCATGAAACGCAGCTCCCGGAGAAAGGGGGTCAGTACGGAATACATACTAAGTATATAAAGCATGAAACACAGTAAAAAGGATCATAACTGAAGTAGAGATTCCAGGGGACAAGTATGATACTCAAGAAATCACTGTACCTGTGCCTTACGAAATGCCATCATGCTTATCATTATCATATACCGTACCCAGCCCATTATGGGACTCGGTGAATAAAGTCATATTATCATATCATCATATCATCATATATATATACCGTACCCGGCCCTTTAGTAAGGGACTCGGTGAATAAAGTCGTGTACACGTATATCGTACCCGGCCCATCATGGGACTCGGTGCCATAATCATATCATCATATACATATACCGTAGCCGGCCCTCTAGTAAGGGACTCGGTGAATAATGCAGCGACACTGTGCACGATAACATACCCGGCCCGGGACTCGGTGAATGATACAATAACAGTAAGCACGAGTAGAATATCATGAGAAACCATATGCAACAACATCATCATTCTGAGACTCAACAGAATAAGTGGACTAACTAACACTCGAATATCAAGACAATAGTCATGGTAAGTATGGATGTCAATAAGAACTATATCAAATAGAGCCTCAGGAATCATACGTCATGTGCCAAGTTAATGCAAAACAGCTATTGGAATTCAAGGACATTAATCATTACAGAGTCTTTAAGAATAAGAACTTTCACACACCAACTACTATCCAACGTATAGAGGACTCGAGAGGAACTCAATCACTTAAGAGTTCTAGCATCAAGAAGTGAATAAGAATCATGAATCACACTCGGAACTTATGAATAGAATTACCCCAAGTTCATATCATTCATCACTTAAATCTAAGACATGCCACAAGAAAGAAGGGATAGCTTTACATACCTGTTGACGACTAATCGCAAAACCGTTCGCTTTGTCGCTGTTTTAGCCTATTTTACATAACAGTAATGTTATCGTCAGTAGCTATACTTTTTAGCTCGTAAATCCGTAGCCCATCTCTTTATAGAACTTGTTCTTTAACCTATACATTCTCGTTTAGGGTTTTTCCTTATTTAAGGACTTAACGAAAATCAGGCAGCATTTCCCCTATATATTCGCCTAACCCGAATTTTCAATTATTCTCCTGTTAACACAAAAATACCAACAACAGAGATATACATATAAAATTCTCACAATTCAGTCCATAACAATTCTAGCAACCCAACAACCTTTCTAAATCCATTTCAACCCACAATTCCCTATAACATCGATTTCATGCATTTTCTTAATTCCAATTTCGTCCAATCCAATTTTAATAAATCCATTACAACACTATTAACACAATTACACCATAAAACAAGAAAATCTTACCTTAATTTTCGCGGAGGAATTTCTACTCTTAATTGCTCCAATTTCGCAATTTCTTCTTCCTCGATTCAATATCCAATGTTGCTATTACCTCCTCGAACTTGTAAATCACCTTGCAATTAAATCAAAGCAATTTTTTTTTTTAAAACAGCCATGGCTGGCCGTGAACAGTAGCAGCCATGGCTGCTCTCTTTTGTTTTTCTTAAGCAAAATTGTTTTTGCAAAAATGAAATCAAGTGTTGATTTCTTCACTTGCCAACAACGTCTATATGGTTTCCCATGTGTAGACACGTGCCCCCCCCCCCCCTCCTTGTGACTCATTAAATTATTTTCTTGACTTGTTTTATTTTATTTTTATTTTTTTAATTTTCGGGTGGGGCCCACTCTCAATAATTAAATTAATTAATCACTAATTCTTACTTAGTAATCTAATAACAATTAATTAATCCCTAATCTCCAATAATATTTTTACACTAAATAAAATTTATAAACAATTTATGTTTTAATTAAAATTGAAAATTAAAGATTTCTATTTCATGTCCGAAAATAACTCCGCCTTTAACTTGAGTCGATTTTCTTGCGAATAATTCGACGTATAAATATACGGGGTATAACATCCTTCCCCCCTTTAGAACATTCGTCCTCGAATGTTAAACTGATCCTGAATTCCCAATACTTTCTCAAGTGTCCTCTTATTTAATTATGCCCTTCACATACCTCTACCACTGGTCGATTCGCTATAATTCGTTATAACGCATTCCAGGCCTCTACACAGTCATTCCTGTAATATTTCCTCCTTCTGTTGCTTCTCGAGGTAATTATTCCACGTCATTGCCTTTACTCTTCTCTTTGTTTCACAGTTGGTTATCAGCTGTATTTCGAGCCGTTCTGCTGAAGTGTTACTGTCTCTCTTATCTGCATATTGTTCAGTTGTACTGTCATCGATTGATTCGGACTTGTATTCATGGTACACGTAGTCATGGCTCGACTTTTTAAATGTGATTTTTATAATGTGAAGATGTCCATCGTCGGTTCATTAGACTTTAATATCCCTGGAGTATCGCATGCCTTTGGTAACCTGTAGACCCTTCGCAGGTTTTACAAGTAAAACGAAATTTCCCAGAGGATAATATTTTTGTACTCCAATGTCCTTGCTTTACTCCGCTGTTACAATCCGTATTATGGAATCCTCAGCATCATGTGTCACTTTCTGACTTTCTTTTAAAGGTCTTTAACTATTACTTGCTTTTACTTCTTGATCTCGATCTTTAGGGTTGGCTATCAAATAGCGCTAGGGTTCCCTCATATTACAACTTACTGTCATCCAGTAACCAGTAACCCGCTTGTTCTGATTGTCTCGGTTAGATCATTTGGTAATTTTCCTTACCCTTAACTGGCAATGCATTAGGCATATTATCTCGTGTCGTTTCTCTATTTTTGATTCAAACTCTCCCATTGCCTCTTTACTCAAATTTGCTCTTAGTTCTCCTATCACATATCCTATTGCAATCTTTACACGAGTATGTGTAGGTGCTCAAATCAGCCCAGAAAATACCTTAGCGTTGCCTCGCCAGTCTTCATGTAGACCCTATATTCTTCCCTTATATTTTTCAATTGATACCAAGGCTCAACTATGGATTTTGCCCTCAGTACTAATTATATCTTTGTAGTTTTACCTCAAACCATCTTATACCTTTCCTTGATGTATCCAAAATATCGCACCTACATTGTTGTTACTGAATTCTTACTCTTCTTATCAGGTACTCACTTGGTCTCATTCTTAGTAGACAAATATTCATAGGTTGCATAACTATTCTTGTACAATTCGTATAAAGTGCATCCAATCTTAGTCATAGTCTTTCCTTCTCCTGGTTTATTCTGCTCTACATATCTTATTGTACTAAAACTCACTTGCTGTCTATTTCGCCATACTCCTTCCCCTTCCTCTATTTGCCATTTGATTTTTTTTATTATCCTACTATAGGAGAGATTTCCTATTCTTTCTCCTTTGCTACTTATGTGTCACAATATCATTAACCAATAACTCCGTTGTCAACATCTTAACCTCTAATCCAGTATAGTCTTGCTATCCTTATAATATCCTTTTAAGTTACTTGTTACCATTCTCTTGTCGTATTATTCCTTTTTATAAGCATCCACCTTCTGATGTCATATTATCCAAAGTCTTTACTAATAATTCTCAGCACTGTCTCAAATACCATCTTGGCTTCTATCTGTTTGTCGCTGGCTTTCAAATCTCACTAACTTGTTTCAGCATGGATCTCACTTGAAGTTTAAGTATTCACATCAAACGTGTTGCAGTGTCAGTTGATTTCTTCTCACACTTGCATTTCTCTCATCCGCTTCCCCCCTTTTAGATGTACTCACATCATTATCTATTTATATTCCACTCTATGTCTCCATTTCCAATTTTCAAATTCATATGATTCTTTTCCAATACATTTGGTATACTGCCCCATATCCATGTCTTCCTTTATATCATCTATAACTTAGATTACCCATGTATGAAACCCCAACACAATCACGAGGCGATGAGAATTCTCGATATATAGTACAAAATCTAATCTGATGGTTGGTACTCGAGTATTGTAATTAATGTAGCAATTTATCCAAAGCCACATTCCACTCATTCCAATCAGTAACTAGCTAGTGCTTATAGTCATTTCAAATTCTCCATTCGATAGCACTTATATTCTGATGACAAGTGTCTCAAGCTTTCTCCTAACACTATCTTCATCCTAACGGATATCGTCTGCTTCTTCTAATAAATTTACAATACATCAGTTGTTTCGCAAATCCGCAAGCCTTGTCCTTTAAAGATTTCACCATATCCGAGGTGCAGTCATACACATGCAGTACTCCTTTATGCCTCCTGCTTTTTCATCCTTGTTGTATACCCAACGCTAACTTCTAACTTACTCAAAATCATATCAAATTCGTCTTAATAGAGGTCTTGTCTTATCACCTTCTCGTCATACTACACCTTAAGTTCATAGCTATATATTTCCCTTTTGTCCTATACTCATACTTAATTAATTACGTCCGTCTTGAGTGCTTCCTTTAGTATTCCTTTCATTTCTCCAGTCTATGTCCATCTTTTATTCTGTACACGAGGATTCTTACGCTACTCCTGTATACTTCAGAAAACACTACTTCTACATAACCCCTTTCTTATTTTTAGTATATTCTATTCATCCCTATTTGTTATTATCATACCAGTCATTTCTGGCATTCATTCTGTCCCGTTGCTCATCTTTCTTTAGTTTGGGCTTTCACAATTTTGTCACTTATATTACTCGTTTTCTTAGTTATACGTCATAACACATCGCTATAATGTAATCCCACTCGTTTTCTTCTTATCTTCTTCTTTCAATTAACTCCTTCTCTTCCTGTGCTCGTTTCCACTTTCGTTTCCACTTGATCTCTATTCTGAACTTTCCCTGTAGAACTTTGTAAGTCTTTCTTATTCGTTCTATATTTGCTTTTTCCGTTTCACACTAATCACACCGTATTCTTTAGTTACTTCCTTGCTAGGTTTTACTCCTTTCTAGAGCAATCCTTATGGTATTCACATCACATCCTGTTCGTAATCCATCCTATAACGTAACACTTCTTAATCTTATTCGCGATTCTTACTATGTTTTAATTACATTCTGCGGACTAGGCGTACTTAACCCTTCACCCTTTCTGATCGATCCTACCCTTAGTATCTCACAAGTTGTCTTATCAATACCTTCATGACTTGTCATAACTCTTCCTTCTCCGTACTTTTATCTCACTCATACTATTACTCCTTTTAATTGTAAATTCATCGTAATTTATCCCTACTTATCGGTTCACTCGATACCTCAGTAAAATGTTCTGTTACGAGTTGCCACCTTTTTCTAAATCATCCCTTAGTATCACAAGCCCTTCCGAATCATCCTAGCATTTCACCAACAACATATGAAATACATGATCCTAGACAGCCCACAAGTTTGAGTTTTCCCTCCACAAATTCCATCTCCAATTAGTTGGTTAAGAACTAATAAAATGTGACAATGAAGCATTCTCCAACCACCACCAGAAGAAAACTAGAATCCGACAAGCACCACGGGGTTTCTTAGTGCTTAATTCACATAGTTTACCTCCATATTTGTTCTTGGGTCATGAGCGAACCATTTAGTTTACAAACTACTTGTTGTATGCTTTGTACTTTTCCAATAAAGTGAAACTTAATTGCTGGACGTTTTTTTTCCATACAACATGAGCTTTTTCTAAGGCAAAATGTGGTTGGAACGTATTCTGGTCCGTTCAAATGAATTGCAAATTCACTGCTCATATATGCTTCTTCAAAACAAGGTCTCCCAAATAAGAATGATGTCTCTTATGGATGACGTGGGGGTATTTCTTAAAGCTTTAGTCCAACATAATAAATAGACCTTGTAGGTATCAACCTTCAAAACATATTATGAACTTATATCTCATTCTCTTCCTTTTTCCTACTTCTGGGATAATTTGGGCAGAGTTTCCTCTGTACTTCTTACTATCCCAGAACCTACACGCAGGAAATACCAACAATGCCTCACAGGGCCAACATAAATACACATATATCCTATCGTATCATAGCCACACAGGGCTCCCAGTTTCCAGTAAAAGTATAAAGGTGTCAGGACTTACCTCACATATCGCACCTCGAGACGTACCTGATCCTTTAACGACCTGTCCTGTTATACCTTCCTATCTACCTTCTCTTTCATCCTTCAACTTTACATTTCGATCATATTTCAATATTATTACCTTATCCGACATGCCTCTTTCGCACCATTGCTTACCTGCGTACTGTGTAGCATCCAATATCATCGGTCGCTTTCTTCTGTCGATGTCGTTCTTTAGCTGAAATCAAAGGTTAGTATAAGGAATTTCATTTCCTATGGCTGGGCTCTATCGCACGATCTTAGATATGAAAGAAAGGTAACATCCTAAATGTCCTGTAGCTTCCTGTTTATAGATGTGGTGCACAACACACCGATAAACAAGATTCTACTAGACACGGTCTGTAGACACTCCGAGGATGAACTGCTCTGATACTACTTTTGTCACGACCCAACCCCGTAGGCTGTGACTAGTGCCCGAACTGGACACCCGTACGTGAACCTGTTAAATATAATCAAACTAAAACTACGACAATACAGAAACTTATAAAGGAACTCCAAAGTTCGTAACATCGTCATATATATATTTCCAGATCAACTATCTCCTGAGGAGTCACAACTAATCATATCATGAAATAATACAAAAGCCGACAAGGCTGCCATCACATATCAATATCATATGCAAGCCGACAAGGCTGCCACTATAGACGAACATCATACCACAGCACATCGTATAGACATAGCTGAAAAGAACTCATACACAACCCACACATATGTCTACAGACCTCTAAGAGTACGAATGGCGAAATATGACGGGATAGGGCCCCGCCGTACCCCTGGATAAACATATATACATATATCATAAGATTTATACCAAAAGTCTAGACTCCGGAACAACGGAGCTCTCCAAAAACAGTTGAGTAGGAGTCCTATGCTGAGGGGTCACCAGCCGGCTATCTGTACCTGCGGGCATGAAACGCAGCCTCCCGGAGAAAGGGGGTCAGTACGGAATATGTACTAAGTATATAAAGCATGAAACACAATAAAAAGGATCATAACTGAAGTAGAGATTCCAGGGGACAAGTATGATGCTCAAGAAATCAATGTACCTGTGCTTTACGAAATGCCATCATGCTTATCATTATCATATACCATACCCGGCCCATTATGGAACTCGGTGAATAAAGTCATATTATCATATCATCATATCATCATATACCGTACCCAGCCCATTATGGGACTCAGTGAATAAAGTCATATTATCATATCATCATATATATATACCGTACCCGGCCTTTTAGTAAGGGACTCGGTGAATAAAGTCGTGTACACGTATACCGTACCCGGCCCATCATGGGACTCGGGGCCATAATCATATCATCATATACATATACCGTACCCGACCCTCTAGTACGGGACTCGGTGAATAATGCAGCGACACTGTGCACGATAACATACCCGGCCCGGGACTCGGTGAATGATACAATAACAGTAAGCACGAGTAGAATATCATGAGAAACCATATGCAACAACATCATCATTCTGAGACTCAACAGAATAAGTGGACTAACTAACACTCGAATATCAAGACAATAGTCATGGTAAGTATGGATGTCAATAAGAACTATATCAAATAGAGCCTCAGGAATCATACGTCATGTGCCAAGACTTGTTCTTTAACCTATACATTCTCGTTTAGGGTTTTTCCTTATTTAAGGACTTAAAGAAAATCGGGCAGCATTTCCCCTATATATTCGCCTAACCCGAATTTCCAATTATTCTCCTGTTAACACAGATATACCAACAACAGAGATATACATATAAAATTCTCACAATTCACCCCATAACAATTCTAGCAACCCAACAACCTTTCTAAATCCATTTCAACCCACAATTCCCTATAACATCGATGTCATGCATTTTCTTAATTCCAATTTCGTCCAATCTAATTTTAATAACTCCATTACAACACTATTAACACAATTACACCATAAAAAAAGAAAATCTTACCTTAATTTTCTCGTAGGAATTTCTACTCTTAATTGCTCCAATTTCGCAATTTCTTCTTCCTCGATTCAATATCCAATGTTGCTATTACCTCCTTGAACTTGTAAATCACCTTGGAATTAAATCAAAGAATTTTTTTTAAAACAGCCATGGCTGGCCGTGAACAGCAGCAGCCATGGCTGATCTCTTTTTTTTTTTCTTAAGCAAAATATTTTTGCAAAAATGAAATCAAGTGTTGATTTCTTCACTTGCCAACAACCTATATATGGCTTCCCATGTGTAGACACGTGCCCCCCCCCCCCTCCTTGTGACTCATTAAATTATTTTCTTGACTTGTTTTTTTTTTTCGGGTGGGGCCCACTCTCAATAATTAAATTAATTAATCACTAATTCTTACTTAGTAATCTAATCACAATTAATTAATCCCTAATATCCAATAATATTTTTACACTAAATAAAATTTATAAACAATTTATGTTTTAATTAAAATTGAAAATTAAAGATTTGTATTTTGTGTCCGAAAATAACTCCGCCTTTAACTTGAGTCGATTTGCTTGCGAATAATTCGACGTATAAATATACGGGGTATAACATAAGTGTAACATTTATCTTGGATTGAGTAGTTCTACTATGAATCATTTTGAACTAAGTTATTGTCCTTAGCCAATACCTATGCTATCTCCTTTATTTTAGTTAGTTACATTAATTTCAAGTCCCACATTTTTCTAAAGAATAGTTTGTGTGATACAATAAGATTCATGAATGGAACAAATTTGTTTCAGTTCAAGGCAGTTCTAGGCAGTTATGGGGTTTTGGTTGAGGAGGGAAGCGGTTGAGTGTAGAGAGAGAGAGTGTAAGGTTGAAATGTAATATTTGGGTTTGAAATAAAAAAAATGGGTTGGGTGAATTAATTTGACGGGTTAGATCCGGAGAATAATTTGATCAGGATGAAATTTTAATGGGAAATGGGTTGGGCATCTAGGATTAGGACACATGGTAGTCTGTTTAGATTAGGGGTAAATTTGAACCATAGTATAACAGTTAGGGCATAATTGGCCCAATAGTATAACGAAGGGTATGAATAAAATATTTCTCAAAGTTCAAGGGTAATTTTGGCCCTTTTCTATTTTGAAAACTAGGGCATTTTAAGCCCAAATTCATGCTCTTGCTTTCATATGATTCACCCATCGATTCTAACGTATTTCAATTGATATATGTACCCAAAATCAATTTTTGGGTGTTCTAGTGCTCTGATTTGGGCGAATTTGCGGCATTATTCTAATTTTTAAAAAGGGTTAAGTATCTAGCCTTTACTTTAGTGTTTCTCCTAGATTACTTCTATTGGTTGTCGTTCTAATCCGTGTTTGAGTTGTAGAAATTGGAGTTTTGAGCAAAAAAGTTGAGAACCGGTAATTCTTTAAATTGGAGTTCAATTCATGGTTGGTGTTCGTTGATTTTCTGGATTTAGAGACTAGGGGTTATGGGTAAATTGATTTTTTAATAAAATTCTAGCTTTACCCTTAGCTCAGGGTTACTTTTTTGGGTTGTGTTTAGGGTTCTGAATTAAAGAATAGCAATATGGGTATCATTATAATTGTTAGCAATATGGGTATCATTATAATTGTTTGACCTCGTAGAGTACTATTTTGACTAGATTGAACTTGTTTGATGTATTTAGACACGGTAGAGCTTCTAAAAGACTTAATCTCTACTTGTACCGAGATTTGGAGTGTTCAGAGATACTCCAAAAAGTAAAGGCGATTTCATGGGTTCATTGCTCGGCCTTAAGATATGTTAAGACGTTGACTTCGTTTTAAGGACATTTTCATTAAGTAATGACTAAAATAGATTAATAAAGAGGTAAGAGTGTGACGGACATTGATACGAGTACCGGTGTTATGTTATTGGTAGTGATGTATTTTTAAGATGTGGGTCTTGAGCCAAGAATGCCAAAGCATGTGGGCATTAGCTGTTATGTGCTACCTTCTTATAAGTGATTGGTGACTATGTTTAATACTCTAATAACCTCATATACTCTTGATAAACATATTGAAATTGTTGGCTATTAAGTTTGATTCTTGATGAACTTACCTAAACATATTGGCTATGTGTTGATGAACTTACCTAAACATATTGGCTATTAAGTCTTATTTGTTGATGAACTTACTTGATATTGTTTGCTTTTATGTCTGAATTCAAGGCATTCATTCTTTAAGTGTGCTATCATGCATTGCATACGGTTGGCTGGGGTTGCACGCCTCCAAAAGGTTATGATATATTGTTGCATTTCATATGATTGGCTCGGGTACATACCTGTAACGGATTTGATAAAAGATATGATAATTGTCCTCTAAAGGCTGGGCTCGATGAGATATAGTATTCAGGGTGGTATATGGACTTAGCGGTCCCCGATGGGACACATCTCCCGTACAATCCTGTGGAGCACTATGTCTAAACAGATCCATACTGCATTGCATTTCATTTCTCATTCTTTAATTGATTAATTGGTTGACTTCTTATCTATTTCTCTGACTATTTAATCATTTGTCTAAGTGAGTATGTTGCTTAATTGGTACTTGTGTTATAGATTTGGTGATTGGTTATGTTATGAGGTTAAGTGGTGCTAAGGTAAAAGGAGAACTTTTCTAATACTTCATCACTACTTCTTTCGTTGTCGGTCTGTGAGATATACAAGTACACATGCTTCTCGTACTCAGACTACACTGGTTGCACACTTTGTGATGCATATTAGGTTTCGAATATGAGTGGCAATCCCAAATATGTTTGAGTCTGAGGCCGTGATTATGGGAGATCGTGGTGAGCAGCTTGGCTGATCCGCAACACCTTTCTCCCTCATTCTCTTATTTATTCTAATTTTTTCTTTGTATCCAAACTGTTACACCTCAGAAATTCTAGATGTGTGGCCTTGTGGATAGGCTAGTGTGAGCTTAGGATAATGATGAAATCCTTATGAGATTAAGGGAAGTATTAGATAGCTTAAGGTGCATACTATAAGATTTCGAGTCATACAAATATGTGAAGTTTAGTTTGTTGAAGGAAGCGAAATATAAGTCGTGTTCGGAAAGGTTTTCGCTATAATTGAGCTAAGGTTTATTTGGTGATATCTTGAGAGGCTGCTATAGGGCCTATTGTATGGTTAATGAAGTGTTATATAAGTTCCAAGAAGGTTCCACGAGGATTGGAAGTCAAACGAGTCGACGAGAATGGAATTCGGAAAATTCCCAGTTGTACGGCCATTTGTACGGACCGTATAAATTATACGGCCCGTATAATGGTCCGTAGATTTGTTCCAGAGTAGGGTGAAACCTAGGAATATTATACGGTCTGATTATACAGACCGTATAAGTTATACGGCCCGTATAATCGGGTCGGGTCAGATTTTCTTTTTATATACAAGACCGACCCTTGCTCATTTTTCATTTCCCACATTTCTTCCAAGCTCTCCAAAGCTCCAAAACCCTTTTCCCAACATATTTCACTCAAACCCAAGGGATTACAAATATTAAATAGCAAGAATAAAAGTGTTCATGTGTTAAAAGGCTTCCTAGGGTTGGTAGATTTCAAGAAATACTTGGGCATTGTAGCTAGGGTTTTTGCACAAGTTGATAGCTGCTCCAAAGCTTGTTCCTATGGGATAAAAAGGTTAGTTTCCATGCTTATTTCATGTTATTTAGAATGGTTGGTTGTAGCAAAACTTGGGTAGAAGAAGGAAGTAGAAAATGAAGTCAAAATGTAGCCTTTATGATGTTTGCGAGCAGTAAGCCAACTTGAGTCATGATTCTTAGTATTATATGGATATAATCTTGTTATGAAAGGTAATAATGGTGATGATGAAGCATTGTATGAAAATGTGCAAAAGTTGGTATGAAGTTGCTAGTATGAGTTGAATATGACAATGAATATTGAAGGCTTAACGTAATGTGATTACTTGGTTGTGATATTGTGGATGTTATTGTTATACCCCGTATTTTTATACGTCAAATGATTCACAAGCAAATCGACTTAAGTTAAAGACGGGATAATTTTCGGACATGAAATAGGAACCTTTAATTTTCAATTTTTATATTAGAACATAAATTGTTTATAAATTTTATTTAGCATAGAAATATTATTAGAGATTGGGAGATAATTAATTGTGATTATATTACTAAGTAAGAATTAGGGATTAATAAAAATTAATTATGCCTAATTACTAAAGTGGGCCCCACCCGAATAAAAAAATAAAAAAAATAAAAGAAAAACAATTCATGAATTTGATTAGTGAGTCATAAGGCACGTGTTAGCTATAAGTAACAATATATATAGGAATAAAGGTGAACACAATTTCAATTTAGATTCATTTTCAAGAAAATCAACTAAGGAAAAATCACAAAACCTCCATGGCTGCTCTCGGCCAGCCATGGTGTTGAAGAAAAAATTGTGATCTTGAATGTTTTGATAAGTTTCAAGTAAATTGAAAGTTCAAGGAGGTGATAGCAACGTTGGATATTGAGTTGATTATGGTGTAATTGTGTTAAGAGTGTTGTAATGGAATTATTAAAATTGGATTGGACGAAATTGGAAGTAAGAAAATGTATAAAATTGATGTTATGGGAAATCGTGGGTTGAAATGGATTTAGAAAAGTTGTTGGGTTGTTAGAATTGCTATGGACTGAATCGTGAGAATTTTATATGTATATCTCTGTTGTTGGTATTTCTGTGTTAACAGGAGATTAATTGGAAATTCGGGTTAAGCGAATATATAGGGGAAATGCTGCCCGATTTTCGTTAAGTCCTTAAATAAGGAAAACCCTAAATGAGAATGTATAGGTTAAAGAATAAATTCTATAAGCGATGGGCTACGGATTTATTGAATAGAAAGTATAGTCACTAACGATAACAGTACTCTTATATTAAATAGGCTAAGAGCAACAAGGCGAACGGGTTTGCGAATAGTCACTAACAGGTATGTAAAGCTGTCCCTTCTTTCTTTTGGCATGTCTTAGATTTAAGTGATGAATGATATGAACTTTGGGGTAATTCTATTCAAAAGTCTTCAGTGTGATTCATGATTCTTATTCACTTCTTGTTGTTAGAACTCTTAAGTGATTGAGTTTCCCTCGAGTCCTCTATACGTTGGATAGTAGTTGATGTGTAAAAGTTCCTATTCTTAAAGACTATATAATGATTAATGTCCTTGACTTCCAATAGCTGTTTTGCATTATCTTGGCACCTGACGTATGATTCCTGAGGCTCTATTTGATATAGTTCTTATTGAAATCCATACTTACCATGACTATTGTCTTGACATTTGAGTGTTAGTTAGTCCACTGATTCTATTGAATCTCAGATGATGATGTAGTGGTATATGGTTGCTCATGATATTCTACTCGTGCATACTGTTATTGTATTATTCACCGAGTCCCGGGGCGGGTATGTTATCGTGCACAGTGTCGTTGCATTATTCACCGAGTCCTTTACTAGAGGGCCAAGTACGGTATATGTATATGATGATATGATTATGGCACCGAGTCCCATGATGGGCCGGGTATGGTATACGTGTACACGACTTTATTCACCGAGTCCCATAATGGGCCGGGTACGGTATATGATGATATGATGATATGACAATATGACTTTATTCACCGAGTCCCTTACTAGAGGGTCGGGTATGGTATATGTATATGATGATATGATGATATGATAATATGATTTTATTCACTGATTCCCATAATGGGCCGGGTATGGTATGTGATAATGATATGCATGATTTTATTTCATAAGGCACAGGTACAGTGATTTCTTGATTATCATACTTGTCTCTCGAAATCTCTACCTCAGATATGATCTTCCTTGTTGTGTTTCATGCTTTATATACTCAGTACATATCTCGTACTGACCCCCTTTCTTCGGGGGGCTGCGTTTCATGCCCGCAGGTACAGATACTCGATTTGATGGTCCTCCAGCTTAGGATTTCTACTCAGTTATCTTGGAGAGCTCCATTGTTCCGGAGCCTAGACTTTTGGTACAGATGTTATCTAGGGGTATGGCGGGGCCCTGTCCCGTCATATTTCGCTATCGATACTCTTAGAGGTCTGTAGACAAACGTGTGGGTTGTGTATATGTTTTGCTCAGCTGTGTCTATATGGCTTACATATGATATTGACATGTTGTGACAGCCTTGTGGGCTTATGTATGGTATTGACATGTTGTGGCAGCCTTGTCGGCTTGCGTATCATATTATATTTTCATTAGTTGTGACTCCTCAGGAGGCAGGTTATCGGGACACCTTTATATGATGACGTTGTGAACCTTTGAGGTTCTTTTGCAAAGTTTCCATATTGTTCGTAAGAATCAGTTGTCTATATTTAACAGGTACGTATATGAGTGTCCAACTCGGGCACTAGTCATGGCCCACGGGCTTGGGTCATGACAAAAGTGGTATCAGAGCAGTTCATCCTCGGAGTGTCTACAGACAGTGTCTAGTAGAGTCTTGTTATCGGTGTGTTGTGCACCACATCTATAAACAGGAAGGTACAGGACATTTAGGATGTCATCTTTTCTTCTTATCCTAGATCGG
>NC_083345.1:70091252-70136105 GCF_019175385.1 Lycium barbarum
AGTTCTTCGGGACGAAGCCCGAGGAGGATCCTGAGGAGTTTATCAGGAAGATGCGACGCACTCTAGTTTTGATTAATGCTTCCGAGACAGAGTCAGTCGCGTTAGCTTCGTACCGGTTATATGATGTGGCGGCAAACTGGTACGAGTCATGGGGGCTATCCAGAGGGGACGGCACTCCCCCAGCAGTTTGGGGCGATTTTTCTCAGGCATTTCTTGGACATTTTCTGCCCCCAGAGTTGCGACGAGCCAGATCTGATAGATTCTTATTATTGAGGCAGAAGGGCCGCAGTGTCTGGAACTATAGTTTGGAGTTTGATTCCTTAGCCCGATATGCACCTGCTGTGGTGGCTACTATGGCGGACCGGATGCACAGATATATTATGGGGCTGGATCGGTATTTTGTTGATAGCTGCTTAGTATTGGCTGCTCAGCCCGGTATGGACATTGCCCGCATTCAGGCCCACGCCCAGGGCATGGAGGATCGGGGCAGAGGAGGACATCAGCCTGACAGGGGCCAGGATCGGAGACAGCCCAAGAGGGCCTGGTCATCTGGAAATTTTCGGGGCAGACAGCCCCAACAGCCGCAGCAGCCTAGCAGATTTTCATCTCAGCCGGCGAAGAGCGCGCCTCCCCAGCCTACAGGTCGCAGGTTCGATAGCCCAGGGTATTCAGGAGCGGGCCAGAGCTCCAGGGCTTCAGGTTCGCGGACAGATAGGGGTTCTGGTCAGATGAGGCCACCCAGGGTTCAGTGTTCTCTTTGTGGCAGATATCATCCGGGAGAGTACTACAGAGCCACCGGTGCATGCTTTTCTTGTGGTCGTCAGGGCCATTCTGTGAGAGATTGCCCGTATAAGGGTAGTTCGGGTGGTGCAGCGCAACCTACCGGATCAGCCGCTGGGTCTTCATCTTCGTCAGTGGCTATGCGCCCTACAGGGCAGGGTTTTCCAGCACCAGCGGGTCGCGGCAGAGGCCGTGGTGGAGCTTCTGGTATTAGCGGTCCTTCGAACCGCATTTATGCTTTGGCCAGCCGCCAGGATCAGGAGGCATCTCCTAATGTCGTTACAGGTACTTTATTGGTTTTCTCTCGGTCTGTGTATGCACTAATTGATCCAGGTTCGACTTTATCATATATTTCACCACTTGTTGCCGGTAAAATTGGTATTATGTCTGAACCTATAGAGCCATTTGAGGTAGCCACACCGATCGGGGACTTTATTGTAGCGAAACAAGTATATAAAGATTGTTCCGTAATTGTTTGTGACCGTGACACTAAGGCAGATCTGGTAGAGTTAGATATGACTGAGTTTGATGTTATTATGGGTATGGATTGGCTAGCTTCCTGTTACGCTAATGTTGACTGCCAGAATAAGGTGGTTCGCTTCCAGTTTCCCGGGGAGCCAGCTATAGAATGGGCTGGTAATACCGCATCGCCGAAAGGTAAGTTTATTTCATACCTTAAGGCAAAGAAAATGATTAGAAAGAGTTATATCTATCATCTGGTACGGGTGCAAGACTTGGACGCAGAGACGCCGACACTTCAGTCAGTCCCCGTGATTAATGAGTTTCCAGATGTTTTCCCCGACGAGCTTCCAGGTCTTCCTCCAGAGCGGGAAATAGATTTCTCTATTGATTTACTCCTAGACACTCAGCCTATCTCGATTCCTCCGTACAGAATGGCGCCTGCAGAATTAAAGGAGTTGAAAGAGAAGCTGAAGGATTTGTTAGAAAAGGGCTTCATCAGACCCAGTACTTCGCCTTGGGGAGCCCCGGTATTATTTGTGCGTAATAAGGATGGGTCGCTGCGTATGTGTATTGATTATCGGCAGCTGGATAAGGTAACTATAAAGAATAAATACCCCCTCCCCAGGATTGATGATTTGTTTGATCAGCTGCAGGGCGCTAAGTGGTTTTCGAAGATAGATCTTCGATCCGGTTATCACCAGGTACGAGTACGAGAGGCCGATATCCCTAAGACAGCTTTCCGGACCCGATATGGGCATTATGAGTTCAGGGTTATGTCTTTTGGGCTTACTAATGCCCCCGTAGTATTCATGGATTTGATGAACCGGGTATTCAGGCCATTCTTGGATATGTTCGTAATTGTATTCATTGATGATATCCTGGTTTATTCTCGGTCTGAGGCGGAGCACGCAGATCATCTGAGATCGGTATTAGGGGTACTCCGGCATCAGAAATTATATGCAAAATTTTCTAAGTGTGAATTCTGGCTGTCTTCAGTGGCTTTCTTGGGGCATATTATCGCAGCTGATGGTGTCCGGGTGGACACACAGAAGATTGAGGCCGTGAAGAATTGGCCCAGACCTACGACGCCCACAGAGGTACGTAGTTTCCTGGGGTTAGCAGGTTATTACAGGAGATTTGTGGAGAAGTTTGCTTCGATTTCAGCGCCTTTGACAAGGCTGACTCAGAAGGGAGCTAAGTTCCAGTGGTCTGACACTTGTGAACGGAGCTTCCAGTTGCTGAAGGAGAAGCTGACTTCAGCCCCAGTCCTGACTCTTCCAGAGGGACCGGACGGGTATGTTATTTATTGTGACGCTTCTGGCATGGGGTTAGGCTGTGTATTGATGCAGCACGACAGAGTTATAGCGTATGCTTCCCGACAGCTCAAAAAGCATGAGAAGAATTATCCTACCTACGATCTGGAGCTCACAGCGGTGATTCATGCTCTGAAGATATGGAGACACTATTTATATGGCGTTCATGTGGATATCTACACTGATCATAAGATTCTCCAGTATATTTTCAGACAGAGAGAGCTTAATTTGCGGCAGCGGAGGTGGCTGGAGCTTTTGAAAGATTATGACGTGGATATTCTGTATCATCCGGGTAAGGCTAATGTTGTTGCAGATGCGCTCAGTCGGAAGTCTATGGGCAGTTTGGCCGACTTACAGCCAGACAGGAGAGAGATAGCCCGTGATATTCAGCAGTTGGCTAGTCTCGGGGTTCGTCTGGCCGATTCTGGAGATACCCAGATTTCTGTTCGAGGGGTTTCTGAGTCATCCATCAGGAACGATATTAAAGGGCATCAATACGAAGATCCCGTCTTAGCTCGGTGCAGAGACACAACCTATGATAAGGAGAGGACTCCGTTCGAGTTCACTCCGGATGGGACTTTATTATTCAGGGGCAGGTTGTGTGTACCTGATATTGCAGGTCTTCGGCAGCAGGTTATGAGCGAGGCACATTATGCTCGCTATTCGGTCCATCCTGGGTCTACGAAGATGTACCATGATCTCCGATGCTTATACTGGTGGGATGGCATGAAACGGGATATCGCAGAGTTCGTCGCCCAGTGTCCTAATTGTCAGCAGGTCAAGATTGAGCATCAGAAGCCGGGTGGACTATTGCAGGAGATGGAAATCCCGACTTGGAAGTGGGAGGTTATTAATATGGATTTCATTACAGGTTTGCCTCGCACTCCACGGAAGTATGATTCCATCTGGGTCGTTGTGGATAGGCTGACGAAATCAGCCCACTTTCTTCCCGTCAGGACTACTTATTCCGCCGAGGATTATGCCAGGCTCTATATTAAGGAGATTGTTAAGCTTCACGGAGTTCCTCTATCTATTATTTCTGACAGAGGCGCCCAGTTTACGGCGCATTTCTGGAGGTCTTTTCAGGAGGGTCTAGGGACTCAAGTGAGTCTGAGCACAGCCTTTCATCCTCAGAGCGACGGACAGGCCGTGCGTACTATACAGACGTTGGAGGATATGTTGCGGGCCTGCGTTATTGATTTCAGGGGCAGCTGGGATGATCACTTGCCGTTGATTGAGTTCGCATATAATAATAGTTACCATTCCAGCATCCAGATGGCTCCGTACGAGGCTTTATATGGCAGGAAGTGCAGATCGCCGATCGGCTGGTTTGATATTGGAGAGTCAGAGTTGATTGGCCCAGATATGGTCCAGCAGGCCGTGGACAAGGTGAAACTTATTCGAGAGCGACTGTTGGCAGCCCAGAGTCGACAGAAGTCATACGCGGATAAACGGTATCGACCGTTGGAGTTTCAGGTAGGCGATTGGGTATTTTTGAAGGTATCGCCTATGAAAGGCGTGATGCGGTTCGGCAGAAAGGGTAAGCTCAGTCCACGTTATATTGGGCCTTATCAGATTGTTCGGAAAGTTGGAAATGTCGCCTATGAGTTAGATTTGCTATCTGATTTGGAAGTGGTACATCCGGTATTTCATGTCTCTATGCTCCGCAAATGCATTGGTGACCCTTCCAGAATATTTCCTGCTGATGATATTCAGGTGACGGAGCAACTATCGTACGAGGAGCAGCCCGTATCTATTTTGGATCGTCAGGTAAGGAGGCTCCGGAATAAAGATGTAGCCTCTGTTAAGGTACTGTGGCGGAACGATAATAGGGAGGAAATGACGTGGGAGGCCGAAGAGGAAATGAAGAAGAAATATCCTCAATTGTTCCCTATGTCCACAGGTAACCTTAAATCCCTGCTTAAATTTATTTCAATACCAATCGTATGTCCTATGTGTTGTCTATAATCAGAAACACCCCCAAAGTATTTTCCAACCTTATAAGATTAATTTTACATTCGAGGATGAATGTTCTAAAGGGGGGGGAGGATGTTATATCCCGTGTTTTCACACGTTTGGAAAAACTTGTCACATATTGGATTTTTGAGATATAAGGTCAAATTTGATATTTTGTTGATCATAGGAGTTATGCATGAAAGAATAGAGTCATGAAAGTGTGGGACAAGGCTAAGGGCAATTTTGGAATTTTGGAAATTAGTTTCGGGAATTACAAAATATGATTCATAAGTTATTGGGCTCAAAAATTGTAATAGAATTGAGGCCCAAAATGGGGAGCTTGGCCGGCCACCAAGGCCTTGATCCAAGCCCATTTTACTTGGTCATGTGCTTGGTCATGTGCTTGGTCATGTGACCAAGTCTTCATATTGTATACATACGAAGATTCAAGACATTAGAAGGCATGAACAAACAAAGCAAAAATAAGAAAGAAAAAGGAGAGGGTTTCGGGTTTGAGGGGCAAAAATAGCCACCAAAAATATTGCTCCAAAAATTTATTTCTTGTTGATTCCCTACTAAGTCAAGGTTCCTTTGTAACTTGGTATAGTTGGATTGGAGTGGGGAGCATTAGAATCACCAAAGTGAGCATATCTCCAAGTGAAGAAGACTTGAAGAAAAGGTAAGAATTTCTACCTTTTTATTATGTTATGAAGTTTTGTTTGTGTTGTAGTATGTAGAAATGTGTTGATTATATGGAAAAATGGAAGTTTGTAATGTGGGTTTGGAATTGGAGGTGTAGCCGTGTGTATATATATGTTGTATAGCCAAAATGTATAGAATTCATGTTATATTCTAGTTGTGATTGTGATGAAATGCATATGGGAATTGAAAGTTGGATGAATTTAGTTGATATGGAAAAATAAGCATATGGCCGTGTGTATATTACATTTGGAATAGAAATGAATTAAGTTGTTTAGTGTATTGGAGTGTTGTTGTAATGCTTGATATGTAAATGAAGTTAGAATAATATAAGTTTGTATTGCATTGGAATGTAGAAACTTATGTTGTTTTAGTATGATTTTCCGACATTAAGGAAATGAAGTTGTTTGGTTGTGAATTATGATGATCATTGATGAATTTGGAAGTTGGAAACTTGTTATGAAGTTGTATGCCAAAGATTTGATGTTTTGCATAAGTTATGACTTTGGCGGAAAGTTGTATATTATGTATATCGAGTGTATACCTTAAGGAAAACGATATGAAATGTTTCTAGAACCATATGGTGATGATCTTGATTGTTGTTGAATGTGAAATTATTGATATTAGTTGAAAGTGGGCTGAATTGAAGATTTTGTCAACTTGTGAGAAAAATGACTAGTTGAGGGATAATTGTGTTTTTAATGTTCATTGTTGATATTGTTGTTGTCGTTTGGGTTGTTGTTGATGATTTATAGCCGAGTTGAATTCTCGGGGTGCTATATGTATAGGGGAAGTGCTGCCGAAATTTCGGTAGCCAAATATGCATTAAGTTGGAACTTTGGTATTCATAGCTTACAATTGGTAAACTTGACCAATTGCAGTTTTTCGACGAAACGGGAAGTGAGTTTGGAAAGGCTTAAGGAGCGTGAAAGGTATGTAAAGCAACCCCGATTCTTCCCTTGGCATGCCCTTAGTGTGTTAGGGTCGGATCCGGGCCTCGAAAGACTTCTTGGCCCTCGAAATCCGCAAGAGAAAATTTCAGTTTTTCCTTCAGTAGAATTGAACCATCTTTGATACGCTATTTCTTGAAATTATACAACTTTGCTCCAAATTACTTGGAAAGTCATAGAATGTCTGTATAACCTTTTTAGGTGCTACCATAAGCTTAGAGGGCATGATTTGAGCCCGCCGCCTTATTTGTCCCGAGGCGGACCCACTATTTCCGGTTTCGCCCTTAACGTGCTAAAGCTTCCTTTTCAAGCGATTTTTGAAAGAAATGTTTTGATTACCCTACTAATCGCTTAACGAATATTGTTTTAAATATTCTATTAAATATTATAAATTATTTTGACACTCGGAATGACTTCAGGAAGGTTATGTTTCTGTAATTTATTATGATGTCCGAGATACATTTATTATGATTCCGTCCGACTCCAGTGGATTTGTTTGGCTTTGATACGCTTCATTGAGTCTTTGAAAACATTTGTGATATTTTTAAATTGCATTAGTCTCTCACTACTCCATTCGTGGATGTCCCAATGTTTCCCACACTGAGCCCGGGCCAGGATATGTTGTCAAGCGTGATTCTCTACATTGTTCGCCGCGCCCCGATGTGAGGGGGCAGGTATACGCGTACATGGGTCTGTGGAGTATGATGTGCCATGTCCGCCTATTCTGATCTGATCTGTTATGGCCATGTTGATATGACATTTTATGATACGGGGCCACGCCCCTTTTTCTGATTCCTCTATATTGTGGCACCAGCTGTCACGACCCGACCAGGGGCCGTGACGAGTACCCGATACTTGTACCGAGCACCCCTTAGCTATCCTGTATAAGCAGTGCCATATTTTTTTTTCTAAACATTAACATTTGCAGTAAACTTTCTAATATCGCGTTACACCAGAACGCGGACCATTCGGAATAAAATACATTAAACTGTACATAGCTGACTGTGTATATCTGTCTACGAGCCTCTAGACATAGTACATTTATACATAGAAAGGGCCGAGTACGGCCGCGCCCGAAAATACATACACAAAATAGTACCAATGATATGAGGCTCCGGAACGACTGGAGCGCTGTACAATGCTACAGATGGAGCCCTAGAAACCCGGTCCGTGTACCTGCTGACCTGCGCGGCATGAACGCAGCGTCCACAAGAAGGGACGTCAGTACGAATAATGTACCGAGTATGTAAGGCATGGAAAACAGTTCAAGCAGTAACATAAAGTACGATCAATAATAATATCACAGAGTCATAGCGCGTATAACGAGGCAAGAACTTAACCTGTACATAGGGAGGCCCCTCTTTAGGCCGGCTGTCATGTAGGCTTTTCTTTTCATCTTTGAAACGTTTCTTTTCATAGGCATAGGAATCAACATTTTTATATTACTTATTCTCGTGTACAGAAAACAGTACATTTCAGTAACGGTATCTTTCATTTACATTTACAGATGCCGAATACAATCGGCTCCCCCAACCCCCTCCCCAACGATGACCCAACATATTACATCACATATGTATCACACATTATATATATATATATATACAGACGCCGCGTACGGCTCATCCCATATCCCGCGTCCGGGCATCCCGCGTCCAGGATGGAATCCAGCTGAATCAGGTGGTGGTATAACAGTGGCCCTTCCCTTTTTCCCCATATACACATACATATACATTTACTTATCTTTTACGCATATACATGTCTCATATACAATTACTTCATCGTATATATATATACACATCCACACACGTATACCCGCTTTATATACATATATCATATGGGCACACAAGAGAGCCAAGGAAACTCATGTATCCATCGGAGTGACATAAGGTCGATGATCTCCGATTACTTTACGGAATGTTAGTGATAGCTTTGTCTCACCTTGAAGGAACAAGTATTCTAAAGTGAGACTATCAACGGAGAGTAGGGTTACGGTAACCAAAATTGACATCGTAGGCATTTTAGATGACAGTCATGGGTTTTGGAATCTTAGAAAATAAAGCTATAACTAGAAAATATAAATACGATTTAAAAATTAGTTTATCGCTTTCATGTTTACATAAGGTACTTGGCTTAGTCATAGGGTCGTTTTGGTCGTACTTATCATAGCTACATTCCCTTACCCGACATTGTCATTATCATTATCATCATAGGGGCACTCCCGTTGGAGTGGTCATAGCACTTATTGCTTGGTGACGGAATCGGGATCGAAGGCCCCCTTTGGATACACTTCAAGCACGTTAACCAAGACTCTAGGAAAATCCGAGAGCAACGGGCCCACCTCGGGCCGGACGAGGTAGCGTATACCATTTACCCATATTACGTGTCATAGCATTACTTGTATGAGTCTTGGGGTGATCGGGTCCCACTTAGGCAAGTTATAGGGGTCTAGAAGGTCATTTCATCATTTTGCACACTTTCTACTTCAATTCAATTGAACGAAAAGTTGAAAACTTTAAGTGCGGATTCCGGGGATTAGGGGTGTCCCCGAGGCTCGTACCCAACTTCTTTTAGTTAAGACATGCCATAGAAAGAAGGGTGAAGCCTTACATACCTCTTTCCGCTCCTTTGGCTACTCCAAATTCACATCACAATCTCGTCGAAATCTGCGAATTGGTCATTTTTACCAAAACTTTCATTAGTACATTTTGAGTTAGAATCTTAAGGAAGCACTTTGCTACCGAAATTTCGGCAGCATTTCCTCTGTAAATATACCATCCTCAACATTCAATTTCGTCAAATTCTCATCAAACACAACCCGGGAATTCAAACCCGGCCAAACGGTTAACATAATTCAACAACCACACTAGTAATTCACATATTCCATTCAAAGTACATTATATCGATTTCCTACTATCGTCAACACCTTCCGACTCCAACGAGCACAATAACAACTTCATAAATATACATATATATATATTCCAACAACATTATACCAATACCATTACATACTATCCATGCAAGAGCATTATTTCCAACTTACACAAACTTCCAATCACCAATACTTCACCAAACTTATTGAGTCTTTATTTGCAATATAAGATCTACAACACAACAACTAAAATTTTAAATTCAACTTGCCCCTTATTCCTTCACAATTCAACACATTCACACGATTATACATGCCTTATACACGGCCTAACATCAAGCACACCTACACGGCTTCAACCTTAGTAGAGTCATTCAACTTTCATCATCAACATGGCATTCATAACAATAATAACTAAACATTAGATAAAATGATTAACACATAATTTCTACACACACAATCATGCACCACACCTCACGGCCTCCACCCCCACTTCCCTATTCTTCACAAATTTCACTCACTTTGCACACAACAACATGCATAATTATTCATAACATGAAAAAAAAAAGGGCATAAGTTCTCACCTTGCTTCTTCTCCACTTCTTCACTTGACTACACTTCCAACTTATAAGTATTTGTATTGTTCTTGCTCCAATAAACACTCCATCTTGTTAAGCACCCCCTACTTGGTTAGAAATAATTTTTGAAGGAATTTTTGTCACTTTTTCTTGGAAATTTTTGTAGGGCCGAAATCCTCCTTCTTGTTCTTTCTTCTATGCTTTTGTTTTTGTTCTTATCTTTTCTTGTCTTGAATTGGAAGATAATACCAATATATATCCATATATATCCTATGCATGTGAGGGGCACATGCCCCTCTCTAGAAGACTCCCCAATTTTCTTTTTTTCTTTTGGATTACTTTATTTGGTCAAAGAAGACCAAATGTCTTCTTGATACACTTTAGCCCCCCAAAGAAATGTGGGCACATACTTATGCCACACAACCAACATGGAAATTTTTATAAACTTTCAAAACTTTTATGAAGTTCCCATTTTGCCCCTCGACTCTTCTCATTATTACCACAAATCATTTTGTGAATTCCCCTTTATGCTCTGAACCATTTTCATTGTCTCCACTTCTAGACTTTTCATAAACAACCCGTGCATCAAACAACAAAAAATGTTGCCTTGATTGTTGTCTCCCCGCGATTATCTTGAATTATCCCATTTCACAAAACAGGGGATATAACATCCTCCCCCCCTTTAGAACATTCGTCCTCGAATGTTGAACTGGCCTCATAGCGTAGCGCATTATTTCGGGGAGGTCTCCATCATAGATACCTCATGTCACTTCGCATATCCATCTTAGAAGCTTAGGTTGCCCTCTTTGCGTTTTTTTTTACAGTTGTGCTCCTTTCTCCGTGTAGTCTGCTGCGTCTATCCCTTCACTATACATGTTCCTGTATATCGCCATATTAGGAATTCCTTGCCTTAGACAGTGTGGACTCAATATTGGTCCCACCCTGCGACACCTGTACTTTTCTCCTTCATTCCCAAGGCTTTCTGTTGTCATGGCTTTTCTTTTTCTGTTAGTTTAATCCGTCTTAGCCTATATGGCTCGTATGGGGTTTCTAACCACTTTTCACACCCCAACTTACTCTGGGCTGCCTAATTTTACACTCGTCTCTTGTTTCCTCATTTATGAATTTTTCAGCATATTTCCCAGGGGGTCACCCATCATAGAATTACTCCCACCTGAGCACGCTTAACCTTAGAACTTTAATGCATTCCGATGTCTCGGCGTCAATATTTTTACTTCCGCTTCCCCGTAATACCTATATCATATAATATGGTACGAGTTGGGGTCTCGGCAGTTTTCGAAACGTCCGTGTAACACGTCTTTTCTTTTATTTACAGTTCTGACCTTCGCAATTTCCAGTATTCACCTTTTACCTATGTGTATGGCCACTTTTCGCCCAAATTTCCAAATTTTTAATGTGCCCAGTAATGCAGAGGACGGTATAGGAAAAAATAAAATTCGAATTAATTAGCACACGTTTATCACAGAAAATACTGAAAAGGTACCTGTGGCCGCGTCTGCAGAAGGCTCAGGATCCTGTCGTCCTGTCAGTGCATATAGGCGGTGCGGAGGACCGGCTGAACTGGGTGCTCCTCCTCTACCTCGGCCGCGGCCTGCTGGCGCCTGAGAAGTCTGCCCACGAGGGCGCACGGTCGACGTCGAACCGATCGCTGATCCGGCTGGCTGAGTTTGGCCTCCTCCATCCTTTAGCGGGCAATCACGTACAAAATGGTCAGTCCGACCACAGGCAAAACAACCACCGGTGTCTAAGTAGCACTGCCCAGAGTGCGGCTTGCCACACCGGGCACATCGTGGTGGGGGAAGCCCCATCCTGCTGGAATCAACTCTGTACTGGGACTCCAAAGCTCTGGCACCCTGACCTGGTACCGAATAAGTAGGGCGATCAAACCCCCTATCCGCAAATCGAGGTTGGGCACTGGCCGCTGATTGGCCCGAATACCTAGATTGCTCTTGTGCCTGCCCCCCTCTATACTCACTCCTAGCCCTGGAAAATCTGCCTCTTTTTCTGGAGCCCCTATCTGGAAAACTCTCCTCTCTCCGTGGCTGATATTGTTCTTCCAGATTTTGGGCGTGGGCTTGGATGCGGGTAATAGTCATCCCGTCCTGGAGTGAGGCCGTCAAACACTCCTTAACCAAATGTGGCCCTAGCCCACTTACAAACCGGTGCACATGGTCTCCCCTATCAGCTATCAGGGCGGGGGCATACCTGGCTAGCGAGTTGAAACGAAGACTGTATTCTCGAACGCTCATATTTCCCTGTCTCAGGTTCAAGAACATATCGGCTCGAGCCCGTCGAACCTCTGGCGGTAGGAAATGTCGTAGGAAAGCCTCAGTGAACTCCTGCCAAACCGGAGGGGGTGCATTTGCTCCCCTCGATGATATCCAGTTACCGTACCACAGAACTGCCACATCCCGCAGCCTGTACGAAGCCAACTCTACGGACTCCGTATCCGAAGCATGTATGATCCTCAGAGTCCTCAGCATCTCGTCTATAAAACCCTGCGGGTCCTCCTCTGGCTTCGATCCATAGAACTCTGGCGGCTTCAGGGTAATAAAGTCTCGGGCCCTTGCGCTTACCGCCCTGCCGCCTGTGTCCACATCTTGCCGCTGATCTTGTGCGGCGACTAGCTGGGTCAATAACTGGATGGCCTCTGCCATCTGCTGGCCCGGAGCTGCTGGCGGTGGAACTGGAGGTGCGGGGGCTGGAGCTGGAGCTCTTCCCTGCTCTGCCGGTGCAGGGGGTGCAGGAACAGTCTGAGGGGGAGCTTCATTGTGAGATTCTTCTTCGTCTAGCTCCTGTTCAACTCTGCGGGCCGCCACCCCCTTGGCTTTCTCGGCCGTCGTAGCCTTTCTCTTCGGCGGCATTACTGAAACCATAACATCGGTTTTAGAAAAGGAGCATGGAAGCCTGGTAACATAGCTCTATCGCACGATTTCAGAATACAAAGAAGGTCACATTTCCTAAATGCCCTGTAGCCTCCCGTCTATAAGTGTGGCGCGCTACACACCCATAGACAAGACTCTACTGGACACGGCTCGTAGACAAACCCTAGGACCGAACTGCTCTGATACCACTTCTGTCACGACCCGACCAGGGGCCGTGACGAGTACCCGATACTTGTACCGAGCACCCCTTAGCTATCCTGTATAAGCAGTGCCATATTTTTTTTTCTAAACATTAACATTTGCAGTAAACTTTCTAATATCGCGTTACACCAGAACGCGGACCATTCGGAATAAAATACATTAAACTGTACATAGCTGACTGTGTATATCTGTCTACGAGCCTCTAGACATAGTACATTTATACATAGAAAGGGCCGAGTACGGCCGCGCCCGAAAATACATACACAAAATAGTACCAATGATATGAGGCTCCGGAACGACTGGAGCGCTGTACAATGCTACAGATGGAGCCCTAGAAACCCGGTCCGTGTACCTGCTGACCTGCGCGGCATGAACGCAGCGTCCACAAGAAGGGACGTCAGTACGAATAATGTACCGAGTATGTAAGGCATGGAAAACAGTTCAAGCAGTAACATAAAGTACGATCAATAATAATATCACAGAGTCATAGCGCGTATAACGAGGCAAGAACTTAACCTGTACATAGGGAGGCCCCTCTTTAGGCCGGCTGTCATGTAGGCTTTTCTTTTCATCTTTGAAACGTTTCTTTTCATAGGCATAGGAATCAACATTTTTATATTACTTATTCTCGTGTACAGAAAACAGTACATTTCAGTAACGGTATCTTTCATTTACATTTACAGATGCCGAATACAATCGGCTCCCCCAACCCCCTCCCCAACGATGACCCAACATATTACATCACATATGTATCACACATTATATATATATATATACAGACGCCGCGTACGGCTCATCCCATATCCCGCGTCCGGGCATCCCGCGTCCAGGATGGAATCCAGCTGAATCAGGTGGTGGTATAACAGTGGCCCTTCCCTTTTTCCCCATATACACATACATATACATTTACTTATCTTTTACGCATATACATGTCTCATATACAATTACTTCATCGTATATATATATACACATCCACACACGTATACCCGCTTTATATACATATATCATATGGGCACACAAGAGAGCCAAGGAAACTCATGTATCCATCGGAGTGACATAAGGTCGATGATCTCCGATTACTTTACGGAATGTTAGTGATAGCTTTGTCTCACCTTGAAGGAACAAGTATTCTAAAGTGAGACTATCAACGGAGAGTAGGGTTACGGTAACCAAAATTGACATCGTAGGCATTTTAGATGACAGTCATGGGTTTTGGAATCTTAGAAAATAAAGCTATAACTAGAAAATATAAATACGATTTAAAAATTAGTTTATCGCTTTCATGTTTACATAAGGTACTTGGCTTAGTCATAGGGTCGTTTTGGTCGTACTTATCATAGCTACATTCCCTTACCCGACATTGTCATTATCATTATCATCATAGGGGCACTCCCGTTGGAGTGGTCATAGCACTTATTGCTTGGTGACGGAATCGGGATCGAAGGCCCCCTTTGGATACACTTCAAGCACGTTAACCAAGACTCTAGGAAAATCCGAGAGCAACGGGCCCACCTCGGGCCGGACGAGGTAGCGTATACCATTTACCCATATTACGTGTCATAGCATTACTTGTATGAGTCTTGGGGTGATCGGGTCCCACTTAGGCAAGTTATAGGGGTCTAGAAGGTCATTTCATCATTTTGCACACTTTCTACTTCAATTCAATTGAACGAAAAGTTGAAAACTTTAAGTGCGGATTCCGGGGATTAGGGGTGTCCCCGAGGCTCGTACCCGACTTCTTTTAGTTAAGACATGCCATAGAAAGAAGGGTGAAGCCTTACATACCTCTTTCCGCTCCTTTGGCTACTCCAAATTCACATCACAATCTCGTCGAAATCTGCGAATTGGTCATTTTTACCAAAACTTTCATTAGTACATTTTGAGTTAGAATCTTAAGGAAGCACTTTGCTACCGAAATTTCGGCAGCATTTCCTCTGTAAATATACCATCCTCAACATTCAATTTCGTCAAATTCTCATCAAACACAACCCGGGAATTCAAACCCGGCCAAACGGTTAACATAATTCAACAACCACACTAGTAATTCACATATTCCATTCAAAGTACATTATATCGATTTCCTACTATCGTCAACACCTTCCGACTCCAACGAGCACAATAACAACTTCATAAATATACATATATATATATTCCAACAACATTATACCAATACCATTACATACTATCCATGCAAGAGCATTATTTCCAACTTACACAAACTTCCAATCACCAATACTTCACCAAACTTATTGAGTCTTTATTTGCAATATAAGATCTACAACACAACAACTAAAATTTTAAATTCAACTTGCCCCTTATTCCTTCACAATTCAACACATTCACACGATTATACATGCCTTATACACGGCCTAACATCAAGCACACCTACACGGCTTCAACCTTAGTAGAGTCATTCAACTTTCATCATCAACATGGCATTCATAACAATAATAACTAAACATTAGATAAAATGATTAACACATAATTTCTACACACACAATCATGCACCACACCTCACGGCCTCCACCCCCACTTCCCTATTCTTCACAAATTTCACTCACTTTGCACACAACAACATGCATAATTATTCATAACATGAAAAAAAAAAGGGCATAAGTTCTCACCTTGCTTCTTCTCCACTTCTTCACTTGACTACACTTCCAACTTATAAGTATTTGTATTGTTCTTGCTCCAATAAACACTCCATCTTGTTAAGCACCCCCTACTTGGTTAGAAATAATTTTTGAAGGAATTTTTGTCACTTTTTCTTGGAAATTTTTGTAGGGCCGAAATCCTCCTTCTTGTTCTTTCTTCTATGCTTTTGTTTTTGTTCTTATCTTTTCTTGTCTTGAATTGGAAGATAATACCAATATATATCCATATATATCCTATGCATGTGAGGGGCACATGCCCCTCTCTAGAAGACTCCCCAATTTTCTTTTTTTCTTTTGGATTACTTTATTTGGTCAAAGAAGACCAAATGTCTTCTTGATACACTTTAGCCCCCCAAAGAAATGTGGGCACATACTTATGCCACACAACCAACATGGAAATTTTTATAAACTTTCAAAACTTTTATGAAGTTCCCATTTTGCCCCTCGACTCTTCTCATTATTACCACAAATCATTTTGTGAATTCCCCTTTATGCTCTGAACCATTTTCATTGTCTCCACTTCTAGACTTTTCATAAACAACCCGTGCATCAAACAACAAAAAATGTTGCCTTGATTGTTGTCTCCCCGCGATTATCTTGAATTATCCCATTTCACAAAACAGGGGATATAACACCAGCGTCGGGAGGGTGGCCACGTTCTGTTTGCTGAGTCCCGTGGCAGGGACCGGATATGATATGACATATGTTTCTGTACACATTCTGTCTGTTTTGGAAATATGCATTTGACACTCTGGATTTTGTACTCATTTTCTGTAATCGTTATGATTTGACTTCTGTGATTCCGCTTTACATATTCAGTACATATTTCGTACTGACCCCCTTTCTTCGGGGGGGCTGCGTTTTCATGCCGCGCAGGTACAGACGACAGGTTCGCTGATCCATCTGTTTAGGATCCCACTTCTGCTATTTTGGGGCGCTCTCTTTTTCAGAGCCCACTTTTTGGTACAGTCTGTCACTGCTATCTGGATATGTACATTGTTCTGGGTATGACGGGGCCCTGTCCCGTCTTATGATTATGTTATGTTCTGTAGAGGTCTGTGGATATATCTGTGTGGGTTCTGTACATATGTTTGGGATACTTTGTTCTATGATGGCCTTATCGGCCTATGTGTGCCAAGTCTGCTTTTTATGCTAAATTCTGTAGCGTCCACTAATATTATTATTATATTATTTCGTTAATATGCTAATTTGGGTATCGGGTACGTATAGGTGCCCAGCTAGGGCACTGGTCGCGGCCCACGGGGTTGGGTCTTGACATAAGGGGTATTAGTTACGCATGAGACTTAGACCCTCGAGAACAAATATGACGTTACAAGTGAACTTTGAGCACCGAAGAAGAGGGTAAGTGACATTATATGGATGGTGTGGATAACCAGACCTAATACTATTTTGAGCATCCCTATGGGGAAAAAAGTTGTTGATTGGAGCGGATTTAGACATTGACTTATAACTACCAAATGAGCTAAGTAAAATACATTCTTGTTCGGATTGCCATGCCAATTGTATCACTCGATTACAAAACTGCAAGATGAGTATGTTAAGACCTCCCACATGAATTATCGTAGTTAGATTATGGGAAACAACATAAATGAGATATAGTATAGTAAGGGATATGTGAATTAAAGATTTGAAGGTGAGGCAACTGAATTGAGAATGGTACAAGTAAAACCCTTAAAGGGGGGAAGCGAGTAAAGAGAATACAAGTTTAGAGATTGAAATGATGGATCCTAAGATGCGACAGATATAGACTCTAAAACAAAGAGTGAGAGTTATGCCGAAATGATTCTAATGAATAGTAAATAGACGAACGCGAATTGAGCAAGCATCTGAGACGGTACGGGAAATCATTCGTGGAAACCTCGAACCATATGACATTGAGAGAGAATAACTTAAGAGATAATGTAAAAGATAGCGATGCTATACCAGAATGGAGACAAAGGCACTAATGGGAGAGTCGTTGTTAATGATATCGCCATTTATGAGTGATAATTAAGAGAGGGACCTAAGGTTTTCTATGGTAGAACATAAGATATGGAAATCAAGGGAAAAATAAAGGAAGAAAGAGAGCACAACGAGATAAGTTACTACGAATAGACAAAAGACTTTGGAGTGTGAATGATCACCGAGCCTAGTCATAGTCGGGTATGCGAAACACCGGACCTTCGTAGTCGGGCATGCTATGTAAATGATGTGAATATGAATATGACCATAGATACGATATGTAAATGAGTACGATTAAGAATACATATGAAGATATGGACACATGTACATGTATATATGTGTATGTACACAAATCACGCAAGAATAATTATGTAACTTGCAAATAATTATACGTCGTGAATGAAACCAAGTGGGTACTTAAAAAGAGGAGTAAGAGGTAAACAAGAATAGTGTGGTCGTGATGCTCCGGGTCAGTTGAAGGAAAATATATGGTAAATTGAGTTGAAATGTTGAGTTGGAATTATTGTTAGGGATAAATAGGATAATTACGTCGAATATGACATAAGTGCATGCTACACACTTACTACAGTAGCCCTGGGGTGTGACAACTTACGAAGGCAATAAGATCGCGGAATGAAAGGGAAGTTTAGTTCCCGATGCTTTAGGCCTTACGAGATTGTATGCAAAATAGGTAAGATGGCTTATGAGTTAGATCTACCATCCATTCATCGATGCTTCATAAGTATATTGGAAATCCTACTAGGATCATGCTAGTAAATGATGTTCAAGTAACAGAAGAGTTGATCTACGAAGAAGTGCCTATTGCTATTTTAGATAGACAAGTGCGAAGGCTTCGGAATAAAGAGGTAGCATCAGTCAAAGTCCTATGGCGGGACAACAATCGGGAAGAAATGACTTGGGAAGCGGAAGAGAAAATGAGATCCAAGTACCCCCATTTGTTCCAACCCCAGGAAGAGATTAAAGATGAAACGTCGACGATATAAGGTATGTATGCTTCATTTTTATGCTTTTGGTCATGTGTGGCCATAGATGTGTTGATATTGTGATGTAGCCCTGTGAGGCGATGATATTATGGGTTTTGGTGACAGGTTAGTAGTGCCAGATTACAGGGGAAACTCTGGCAAAATTTTTGTAGGATCCCGTGTGTTTAACATTCGAGGACGAATGTTCCAAAAGGGGGGAAAGAATGTTACACCTCGAAAATTTTCCCGTTAGCGTACAGTGAATAGGCTAACAAAGGATATAGCGTGTGCGATGTTTTGATGAGTAATAACGTCTATTAAATTGGTATCGAAGTGTTGAACAATTGTTAAGAAGGTTCCATAAGGATCGGAGATCAAACGAAGGAACAAAAATAAGGTTCATATAACTGGTGGATTATACGGTCGATTATACGGACCGTATAATGGTTTTACGGCCGTATAATGAACCGTAGAAGTGTCACAGAACGAAGTTGAGAAAAGGTGGGTTTTACGGTAGATTATACGGACCGTATAAAATTATACGGCCCGTAAAATGAACCGTCAAGTTGACACAGAAAAGGGCAGCCACTGGAGCAGTTTTACGGTCGATTATACGGACCGTACAAATTTATACGGACCGTATAATGGACCGTATAACGGCATCAGGACAGATTTCAACTTTATAAAAAAAATGATCCAAGTTCATTTTATTCATTTCTCCTTCTCACTCCACGACCCAATCTCTCTCTAGAACATTCCAAACTCTTCCAAACCAAGAACTCAAATGAAGAATTAAGATCAATTTCATCAACCCACCAAAACCAAGTGTAAGAAACACATCAAAGGATCATTTAAGTCAAGAAATTTCATAAAGGGTGGAAACTAGGGTTTTGTCCAAGTGAAGTATTTCAACTCAAGACTTGTTCAACTATCATCTAAGGTACGTTTCATGACTTTATCATGTTGTTTAAAGTATTAGAAGACTAAGAAGCTTGAATTGTAAAAAGACATGGGAAATGGGTCTTGAATGAGTGAATAGTGTCACCATTGAATGATAGTGGAATTGAATCATGAATGATGATGTGTTGTGATTATGAATACGTTATAAATGATGGTTATATCATGAAACAAGTATTAAATGTGCGAAAACACAAAAATGAGTTATAAGGGTAAATGTGGGAAAATTGGAGGAAAATGGTGGAATGTGATAAACGTATATAAATGATGGTTGTTGATTGTAATATTGTGGATGTTGATGTGAAAATTTGGGGGTTGATATAGAATATGAAAAAAAGTTGTATAAACAAAGGATATGCTGCCCAAATTCTCCTAGAAATAGTGGGCACGTTTAAGTAACCGATTGGCTAACGTTCATGTGACTTCTCTTGAATGTAGAAACGTGAGCATCAAAGAAGAACAAGCAAGTGATATATTAGTTAAACGACAAAGGTATGTTAAGGCTCGTCTCTTTCGTTCAAATGCAAGATTCCGATGTTATGGCTTCATAAATGTTTCCATATCTTCCTTGTTTCCAAAAGTTAGACGTTTATGACTCCAAGTCATGATTCCTTTCCTAATAATTCATAAATGTTTTCCAAAATATTCGTATTTTCTAAATAAAAGATTTATTGCTCCGTGAGCTCTTGTGATGACAACGATGAACCTGTTTTCATAATGATAATGATGATGTCAAAGATGAGATTTTTTTTTACGATGACTATGATGACGATGATTCCGTGTCTAGAGGTTCCAAGTTTATGATTTCAATGACGATATAAGAATGTTGAGCTACTTCTTGACTTCTCAATTTTATTCATGAATGATGACTGTTTTTAAGGATTCCAAAGTATATGAATTGACGCCTTATGGGATTTATGACCTTATTCTATGCTTCCTCTTGATGTTGTTTTTCATTGATAGTCTCACCTGATAATAATTGTTCCTTCAAGGTGAGACATGACGATCATGGTTATTCCATAATATAATCGGAGGTTACCGACCTTACGTCACTCCGATAAAGTGCACCTTTTGTTGGGCTCTAATGCATGCTACGTATATTATATGTGTATATGATACGTATATGTACATAGGGGACATGGGGAAAAGGTGAGGCGCTATAGACGCATAGCCACCTGATCAGCTGGTATCTTATGATATCATCCCGGACGCGGGATAAATGGGTGATGGATCGGGCCGTTCGTTCCGCGGCAATATATTAATATATATGATGATATATGGATCGGGCTGCACGTTCCGCAGCAATATATGATATGATGATGGATATGAAGTACGTCGGCATGTGTTATTTCTTTATAAGTGACAGTCACATACAGTTTCTCCATATTGATGCTTCCTTTATCTCATTGACGTATTTTCTTTGTTATGCCTTACATACTCAGTACAATATTCGTACTGACGTCCGTTGTCTTTGGACGCTGTGTTCATGCCCACATGTAGACAGGGAGACGGCGCAACCCTATAGGAGCTATCCGCAGATTTTCAGGAGCACACCATTATTCCGGAGGTGCTAATCGGGTTTATACTTTTGTGTATATATATGTATATGTATTTTGGGCATGACGGGGTCTTGTCCCGTCCTTATGTCTAGCACTCCAGTAGAGGCTCGTAGATACGCAGTGTGGGTTAGATGGTCTCACGAGATTGCTACTATGTATATGTATTGTTTTGATAGCCGAAAGGCTTATGCATATAAAAGTATATATGTTTTTCAAACGAAAGATGAATTCCTTATGATTTGAATATAAATTGATAAAAAGGCATAAAATGAGTAAGATGAGTAATAGAATGAGCGGTGCTCGGTGGTTAGCCTCGGGTACCCGTCGCGGCCCCTAGCTGGGTCGTGACAAAATGCCCCTATTAAAATTAATGTCCCTGAAGGACAGAGTCTACAACATGCATGAAGCGTGATAGACCAATCGGTTCCAAATGGAATAATCCTTGAAAAAGAGATGAGCAAATGATCAAAATGATTATAATAATGAGGAAGTGTGCTCTTGAAGAGCCTACGACATAACACTTCATAAAACCTCATGAGAGGTTAAGGTACCTAAAAATAATGGAAGGGATGAGATCTCAATAAGTTATGTCACATTGTGAACTGATGCAAATGATATATCGTCGACGATATCTTTGGTACAATATAGCGCAATAGCGTAAAAGATTGTGAAGATCTGAATTCTACGTCTATAAATCATGTTGACGTACACATTATTACCAAGTGAAATGACGCATTTTGATAAGCTTCAAGCTTATTGGACCTGCAGTGCAGACATTAGAAAGTGTCACGCATTTAAATATTAATGAATATTGTCACTTGACAAACTTTATATGAAATTTTTTGAAGAATTTTAAATGCCTAAAGCATATACAGGTTTGAGAAATTTATTCATAATTCTTATATGGATTAAATCAAGCAAGGTGAATCCGATTTAATCACCGTAGTGAATATACATTTGTTATAGCCCGCATTTTGTACGTTCAGATAATTCAAGATAATTGCGAGAAGTTAAGGGCAAGGTTATGTTTTGATCTTGTTGAATACACAAGTTGTTTGTGAACATTTTTGATGTGGAAATATTAAGGAAAGCTAAGGGTAAAAAGGGAAATTCACAAGGTGGTTCAAGGTAATATTGTGGAAGGCTAGGGGCAAAACGGGAATTTCATAAAAGTTTCATGAAGGTTCAAGAAGGGCCATTTGGCCGTGTGATGTGTGTGGGTCCCACACTTTTATGGGCTATGTAATTATATATATAAGGAAGCTTACATAACAAGACATAGTATTCATTCATTTTCCAACTCTAGAAACTTGGAGAAAAAAAAAGAAGAAGAAGGAGAAACAAAGAGAGGAGTATTCGGCCATGGCTTCCAAAAATTGAAGCCATAGAATTTGATCAAGAAAAATATTTTTCTTCTAGTATTCCAAGCAATTGGAAGGCCCTTATCAACATGGAGTAGTTGTTGAAGCAAGAAAACCATCCCTTTTTGCAAGAAGCAACCCTAACCAAGTTAAGAAGACAAGTGGAAAAGGTAAGGTCTAATCCTCTTTTTATATGTTATGAATGGTTTGGGTATGTTGTAGTATGTAGAAATGAATGAGAACCATGAATTTAGTGTGTTGGAGTGGTGGCCGTGTGGTGTGGAGTTTGGCCGTGTGTGTGTGTGGTGTTGTATAGGGATGATGAGTTAATTTTATCTAGTATTTTGGTTGTTGTTGTAATGAATTCTATGATGAAAATGAAAGTTTAATGATTCTAGTGAAGTTGTAATGGTTGGAGAGTTGTTTTAGATGTTAATGTGAATTAAATATAGCCTTCTTGTATTTATGGAAGACAATGTTGTTAGTATGTGAATTGTTGGTGTAATTCATGAAATTGGAAGAGAAGAAATGTGTTGTTAGTGTTCTTGTGGAATTTGGAAGATTTCGGGTGAAGTAGTATGTTGATCGGGTTGTTGTGAATATTATTTGAATTGTTTGAAGTATTCTTGAATCATGTTAGAATGATTTTGGATAAATACTTGAATGTGGAATCATTGGTGTTAGCTTGAATATATGTGATTGAGTTGAATAAAAATGAAACGCCGTCGAAGTTTGTAGAAAGAAGTTGCTAACGTCGGAATGCGTTTTGAATTGATTGTTGATATTGTTGGAATGACTGTTGGTAATGTTGTTGGTAAATCGGCCGAGTTGAATTCTCGGATTTTTTGTTGTATGTTTGGCCGAGTTGAATTCTCGGGGTTGTTGTATTTACAAGGGAAATGCTGCCGAAATTTCTATAGATTAAGTGTTGGTCTAGAATTGGACTCTTAAGTGTTTATGGCTAATGTTTGGTATGTACGACTATTGTTGTAGATTTTGCGAAGCCAAAGACTTAAGTTGGGTTAGCTAAGGAAGCGGGCAAGGTATGTAAGGCTTACCCTTTCTTTCTTTTGGCATGTCTTAGAGCCAAATAAGGTATGATATGCACCTTGGGGTAACTCTACTCTTTGATTCCGAGCTTGGTTATGATGCTTATTCTCTTTTGTCATGAGCATGTTTCATATAGTTGAGTCCATTGTATGATTAATAAATGAATAAGCTACTTCATATGGTTTTGATATGTATCCATGATTCCGAAGCTCCGTTTGATACGTTTCCGAGTTTGTCTATGATTCTTATTCACTTTTGATATGAGTACGCTCGATATAGTTGAGCTTATTATATGATTGAATAACGAGATGAGCATAAAGAATTCTGTTTCTAAGTGAGTTCTATAAGTTTTAATGTCCCTAACTTTCGTAAAAGATCTTGGATTTGCTTTGAAACGTTCGTAAAAGTTCTGTAGTAAAAATGTCCGTAACTTTCCCATAATAAACCGGATTGACTTGAAACGTGTTTATGATCCTTCAAATGTCGGTAAGAGTACGTCTCTATCGAGTCTTGATTTATGTGCATATGGTTTCGCACTACTCTGTTCGTGCAAGTCTCAGTATGTCCTTCACTGCGTCCCGGGCCAGGATATGTTCTCGTGTGTACTTCTCAGCATTGTTCACCGCGTCCCTCTCACTTGCGGGCCGGGGCATGTTATATATGATATGATGACATTATGATATGATGACGGGGTGGTGGCCAGGATGGCATATGATGACTCTATTCACCGCGTCCCGCAAAAGAGGGCCGGGGCACGTTACATGCATATATGATACATGACATTGGCATACATGATTCCATTCACCGCGTCCCTTAAGGGAGGGACGGGGCACGTTATACGCAAATATGATACATGATAATGACATACATGATTCCATTCACCGCATACCTCAAGGAAGGGTCGGGGCACGTTATACGCAAATATGATACATGATAATGACATACATGATTTCATTCACCGCGTCTCTCAATAGAGGGCCGGGGCACGTTATATGCATATATGATATATGGTGATGACGTGCATGAATTTACTCACCGCGTCCCTCACTAGCGGGCCGGGGCACGTTATATGATATATGATATACGATGATGGTATACATGATTTTCATTTATGATTTATGATGACATACATGATTTTCATTTGAAAAGGCAAGTGCTTTGATGTTTTAAAAGTTCATACTTGATTCTGGTAAATCTCTGTTTCAGCTATGATTCTCTTTTACTGTAATTCTTGCCTTACATGCTCAGTACATTTTCCATACTGACCCCCTTTCTTCGGGGGCTGCGTTTCATGCTGCGCAGGTACACCAGATGAGTTGAAGCTATTATAGAAGATGTTCCAGCAGAGTTGGCAAGCTCCACTTGCTCCTGGAGCGTTGCCGGGTCAGAGTATTAAGCTATGATGTTTTGTTCGAAATTAGAGACTTTGCAGACAGAGTCGTGGGTATAGAATGTCAGTGTTGTAAGCGGCTCCATCAGCCGATGTGTCATTCTGTATTATGTGATAAATTCCATATAGTTACAGATTTTGTTTGATTTGATAAACAAGGAAAACGAAAATTTCTGAAAGCCTTACTATGTATTTCATGTTTATTTGATTTAAAGGTCCAAAGAGGTTATGTGTGTATTGAGAGTCAGAGGGTTTGCTCGGCTCTAAGTAAGGGTCGGGTGCCCGTCACACCCTAGCGAGATTAGGGTGTGACAACATTGACTAAGGGTACAAATGACTTTATTATCCTTATGTCTTTATGAAATCAACATGCCATATTGTTGTGCAAGTTGATGACTTGAATATTATTGGAACTCTTGAATAGTTTCCAAAATCAATAGATTATCTGATGAAAGAAGTTGAAATGAGAAACTTGCAGACTCTTTGGTCGTGAAGTGCCATATCTTTATGCAATTGATGCATTTATATATTTTGCTATGCCTATGAGGTATTACAGTCATACGATGTTGTTCTACATGACGATCAAATCATATAAAGTAAAATCTGTTTATATAGCAAGTCAGGAATGCACTTGGAGTGATTTCAACAATATTATATGCCGATGATGCAACTCTATCCAAAGACTGAAGATGCAGCATACATCCCCCCAACTAGACGGAGGATTCTTAAAAGGAGATAGAACAAAACATATTTCAGCAAAGTTGTACTTCATACACGATATCCAAAAGAATGGTGATATCAACGTGCAAAAAATTCATTCAATTGATAATATGGTTGATGTGTTCACCAGTCGCTACCAACTGCAACTTTCGAGAAGATGGTGCACAAGACTGGGATGTGAAGATTTGAGTTTTGGATTGATGTTCTCATCAGGGGGAGTTAATACGCGCTGTACTCTTTTTCTCTTAACTAATTTTTTTTTCCTAATTAGGTTTTCCTGGTAAGGTTTTTAATAAGGCAGCCAAAATCCGTATTATTTGAGAAGTGTACTCTTTTTCCTTCACTAGAATTTTTTCTATTGAGTTTTTTCTAGTAAGTTTTTAACGAGACACATTATTAATTAAATAGAAATCAAAGGGGAAGTGTAAAAAATATTATTTATTATTGTGGATGTCTACCTTTAGGAGAAAAGTTAGGGTTAGCGACTTTGGGACCAAACTTTTTTTCCCTTATAATTAGAGAGTTCTCTTTATTGTATTTTTATCTCTCAAGAGAAATAAGAATTCCCCTCTCGTCTCTCTTTCTCTACAAATATTCTTTTTCTAGTTTTATACTTTTATAACAATCCGTTAATAGTTTGATATAAAATTACATCTATCGTTACTTAATTAAAATAAATTTGTCTTTATCCTGATAAGCATATTGTTTCTTTTCTTAGTAAAAATATTAATTTTACGGAATGCTTTTCTTGTTTCGTTTCTTTTAAAATTCCTTTAATTAAAAAAAAAGTGTGTAGTAATATTTTTTTTAATAATCTCATTTTATCAATTAAAATAGAATAACTCCATTTACTTTCTTACCTAATAATATAGGTCATATATATAAGATCATAGTAACCCCATCATCAATTTTCATCTAGATAGCGATAAAAAATATTTTTTACTAATAAAATAGGAAATAATTTTATTTCTTAATCTTTTATTAATTGAAATAGGATAAACATTTGGTAATATAATCCTCGATCATAAAGTTAAGATACAACAATTACAATGTCATAAAATACGAAAATATTACGTTGCTTCAAATCACGAAATAGCTTTAAAATATCGTCGATGGAGTTATTGTTGATCCTTTTTTCATTTTAACTTTAAACCAAAAATTATATTAGCAAATGCTTATCCTACTTCAATTAAAAAAAGATTAAAAAGTAAAAATATTTTCTATTTTATTAGATTTTTTTAATCGTTATCTAAATGAAAATTAATGATGGAGTTACTATAATGTTATGTATGACCTATATTATTAGTTAAAAAATGCATGAGGTTATTCTATTTTAATTGATAAAAGAAGATTAAGAAAGGAAAAAATTACTTCCCACTTTTTTAGTAAAGGGATTTTAAAGAAAAGACACAAGAAAATGGTTCTTTTAAAACAATATTTTCATTAGGAAAAAATGTGTTTAAAAAGTAAAGCAACAATATGTTTATTAGGAAAAGAACATTTTAGACCTAACTAACTAACTAACAATTGATGCATTTTTTGGACCAAACTATTAGCAGAAGCATTTTGGTTCCATTTCGCATAGTTTAAAGGCATTTTGACCATTTTCCGAAAATTCCACTTACATGCACCCAAAATTAACGACAAGCCCTCTGAACCAAAAATTAAGTGTTGGCTGCACTTTGGGCCTGTTGATGTCAAAATTGGAATAGCCAAGAGTGGTCTGAAGCAGTTTTGTGCATGTTTTGCAGTGTGTAGCCACCCTAAATTCTATCCAAATCAATTCCAAAAATCATAAAACTTGATAGAATGGTCAAAAATAATAAAAGAGACTTATCTAGCAAACAAAATTGCAAATTTAACTACAAATTAATAAAATATGAATTGCTTCCAATGGAGTGCCGCAGTGAACGTTGTGGCATGACATGCATCAATTTTACTACTTTTATCTCCACTTTGAGGATATGAATTGTCGCTCCAATTTTGAGTCAAAATTTACGGTGACGCTCTTGAAGCGGTGGTAGAAATTCAATGAAGCCAATTACCAATTGTCGCAGCTTGCACTTTTTGACCATTAAGTGAAGATATCATTTTGTCTTCTTGGCATGACAAAGTTCAAAATAAAAACACATTGTCTTTCATCTCTATATTCCTCCATAGGGTCGGTTAGTTTAATTTTCATACCATCAACTAAGCATAAAGTTGAAAAATAGTTGGAATGTGATCCAATGCGCTCAAACAAAAAATTTTCTCCACTTTTGACATCCTCACTCAAATATGAATTAAAGTCCTCAAAATCATTTTATGAGCCTTTCTATGCAACTCTAATGTCATTTTTTCAAACTCGATAGCATTTACTAAATTTGGGTATGACATTATGATTGTTGTGTCTCGAACTTCTAATTTAAATTGTACAAAATGGTACTTAAGTTGCTTAAAATGGTTCATAATGTGCCTAGCTATATGTGATGCCTTAAACTGGAGAGAAAATTCGCTAAAATTTAAACAAATTGCTTCACAGATGCAACTTCACAAGTTGTTGCATAATTGCAGCTAGGAACTAAATGGATCAAATATGCCCTTATTAGTCTTTTATTAAGTATTGTTTGAAATAAGGGCATTTTTGGGAAGTTTTTGCATGGATTTCCCTTCAAACTCACCGGTCTTTAATTTTTGCCCATCATATCCGTGGTCTTTAATTTTTGCCCCTCCTTTAATGAAAATATCCAGACCTGCTGCGCTCGGCATAAGTCCTATAACCTTTTTATCTTCAGAAACTGAACTTTTGCCTCGCTCAACAAAAATCTATAGAAATTAAGTTATGCGACATATGTTGGGTAGTATTTTTTCGATTATGTTGAGTGTTTAAAAGTTTTACCTTTTTCGGCATAACTTGTGTGGATGTTATGATACGTATGTCGAAGCTAAATGTAAGCGAAATCTAAACTTATATCGTTTTTCAGATTATGTTGAGTGTTGAAAGTTTTGCCTTATCCGGCTTAACTTATGAGAGGTTATGATATTATACATCAAAACTAAACGCAAACTTTGACGAGCGAAATCTAATTTATGCCGCACCAAAAGTGCTGAAGCTCAGAAACTAAAGACCACAAATTTGAGGGACAAAAATTAAAGACCACACCGAAATAGGGGCATTTGTGTGAATGACCCCAATTTAGGCCCAATTAAGTAATAGCAGGGGCATAATTGGGCCAAAATGTTAACAAAGGCAAATGTTGTGAATTTCACATGATTTAAGGATATTTTCACCCTTTTCCATTTTATTAATAATAGGACCACAAATTCAAACCTAAGATACAAATTGACTTCATTAAATATTCAGAGTTCAACCACTATAGCATTTGCGTCAAGAGGAAAATAGCTTTTCTCCTAGCGACGTTTATATTAAAACAACATCATACTAGTATAATCCTACTAGGTGGGGAATAGGGAGGGTGGAGTGTACGTAGACCATACCCCTATCTTTGGACGGGTAGAGATGTTGTTTCCGATACACCCCCGGCTCAAGGAGAGATGAAAAAGCATCAGAAATAATAAACAGTACTAATAAGCAGTAATAGCAGCAAGATAATAGGATAACGTAGTAAAAGAAACAATCAGGTAGTACTAGAGATAAGAACAAGCCATTCAAAGTAGTATAAAAAGGCATGGAAAAATACTATAGAAAGCAGGATAAAGTTGGCTGGACAAAAAAAAGTTGTAACTACCACAAAATAATATGATAATCGAAGTACAAGCAACAACAAATAGCAACAGGAATCGAAAGACAAGGACCTACACGAATAATACTACGACTATTAGTATGAAAGGGTAAGTAAGACAACACTAAACTATTTACTAAGCTTCTACCCTAATCTGTGTCCTCCATAACCTCTTATCTAAAGTCATGTCCTCGTAAGCTGGACCTGCTCCATGTCCTATCGAATCACCTCTCCTCAGTACTTCTTCGGCCTATCTCTACCTCTCCTGAAATCGTCCATAGCCAACCTCTCACAGCTCCACACTGAGGCATCCGTGCATCTCCTCTGTACATGTCCGAACCATCTCAGCCTCGCTTTCCGCATCTTATACTCCACCGTAGTCACTCCTACCTTGTCCTGAATATCTTCATTTCTAATCCTATAACTCTTAGTATGCCCACACATCCATCGCATCATCCTCATTTACACAACTTTTGTCTTCTAAATGTGAGAGTTCATGACTGGCAAACACTCTGCCCCATACAACATAGTTGGTCTAACCACCACTCTTTAGAACTTGTCTTTAATTTTTGGTGGTACCTTCTTATCACACAAGACTCTAGATGCAAGCCTCCATTTCACCCACCCTTCCCCGACATTTATTTTAAAAGTAGTCAATAATATTACACCAAAACATACTCTAGATGCAAGCCTCCATTTCACCCACCCTTCCCCGACATTTATTTTAAAAGTAGTCAATAATATTACACCAAAACATAAGGATTTGATTATGCTTATTCAAATGTTACGGAATAAGTTAAGCAAAAGAAGTGGTTTTTGAATACAACCTACCTTGTCGTCGTCCTAGCTAAGTAATATATCAAGCTACAGTGTGTACGTGTCCTAGGTAAATATGGCTTATTCAAGCATGTTTAAAATATAACTGAGAAAAATTATACATGTTAAATATGTAATTTTTCGGGGGTGAAGCTTCTTGTTGCACTGTAAGAAATATATTGGTACCATGAATCTTTCTTGTTTAATTCTCATCATGAGGTACCTATATAAACAAGTATCTGCATACTAAACTTAACAAACACATACAAGGTAACAGAGATATCCCCTAATTATGAATCCCTACAATCATGATTTACTACAATTATTATGGATTCCTAAAATCATGATTTACTATTATCATGTTGATACTCCTATAGTCATGTTACCATTCCCCCTCAAGTTGGTGCATAGATATCTCTCATACACAACTTGTCAATAACTACATGAAATATCCTTTCTGAGACGACCTTTGTAAGGATGCTGCAAGTTGGCTTTCTGATTTGACAAATGGAAACTGAATAATCTTTTGGTCCAGCTTTTCTTTGATAAAATGACAGTCAATTTCAACGTGTTTAGTGCGATCATGTCGTACCGGGTTTCGAGAAATTTGGATAGCATCTTTGTTATCACAAAATAAACTTATAGGCCTTGAGCATTCTATTCCAAGGTCCTGTAGCACTCCTTTAATCCATAACAGTTCGCATAAACCAAGTGCCATACCTCAAAACTCTGCTTCTGCACATCATCTGCGATATCCAGCCTAGTGTGTGTTAGATAGATCAACTTTCCCACTAACCGTTGATAGCGACCTATATCTACCAATTTTTTTCCAGAAGAAACTTCAAGTGAATGCTTCATCTCCATTCGCGTTTCAACTGGTTTGCATGTTCACATCCCGTTTTCAGTCAGCAAATCCAATACATACTTTCGTTGGCATAGAGAAACTCCCAGATTTGATCGTGATACTTCAACACCCAGAAAATATTGTAGTTGTCCTATGTCTTTCATTTCAAACATGGTAGCCAAATACTTTTGTAGTCTCTCCATTTCTTTAGCATCATTACCAGTCAAGATCATATCATCTACATACACTATTAATGTTGAGATTTTTCCCCCCTTCATGTTTAATAAATAAAGTGTGGTCAGAATTACTTTGCCTATAACCAACCAACTTCATTGTTGATGTAAACTCTCCAAACCAGGTTCTGGGTGATTGTTTAAGCCCATACAACGATCTCTTCAATTTAAATACTTTACCTTCATGTACAGATTCATACTTAATACCAGGTGGAATCTCCATATATACTTCTTCCTCCAGGTCTCCATTCAAGAAAGCATTCTTTACGTCAAACTGTCGCAATGGCCAATTTCTGTTCACCGCAACTGATATGAGGGCGCGAACAGTATTAAGCTTAGCAATTGGTGTGAAAGTCTCTTGATAATCAACTCCATAATTTTGTGTATAACCTTTTGTGACCAACCTTGCTTTGTACCTATCGATGGTTCCATTAGCTTTAAGTTTTACAGTGTACACCCATTTTTCTTCCCTTCAGGAAACGGGACTACTTCCTAAGTTAAGTTCTTTTCAAAGCATCGATCTCTTCATTCATTGATTCCATCCACCTTTGATCTGCTAATGCTTCCTGCAAACTGTTAGGAATTAGACACTTTGGACAATTGATCAATATTTAGGGCATATGGATTTGATAGTCTATGAGTAGGGGTAAAAAATATTCATATGATATTTGACATTTTCTTTTTCATCAGGTTCATATTGTTTCTTTGGGACACCCCTAATTGATCTTGGTAGAAATCATGAGGGTAAAGGATCATTTGAAAGGAAATCATTAGTTACCTGGGGTCCAACATTAGCTTGATCATTCTGAGAAGGAGGTGTTAACACAAGCTCTTCTAATGGATCTTCATCATTATTATTCACAGATAACTTCAGCAAACTTGGAGTCTGCAAACTTGAGGAAAAAATTTGGGCTGATCAATGATGACTTGAGGTGTATTAATTCTTCTTCGATAGCCTCTAGTTCTGAAAAAATAATTTCACCTTTAGAATTTCCATTATTTCTACCGTGTTGTTCAATCTCATCACTTAAGTTCTCCCCCTGAGAAGATGAGACCGAACCTTCCCCTGTAGTATGGGTTCATGGGAGGATACATCTAATGAGACTTGCAATTTTTAGTGCGTGGATCATAACATTGGTAGCCCTTTTGAAAATTAGAATATCCAATAGAAACACATCGTGTGGAACAAGGATCCAATTTGTCTCGTAAGATTTTGAGAATATGAACATATTTGGTACACCCATAAATTCTTCTAGTGGAGTTTGAAAGTCAATCACTCGGGAAGAAACCTGATTGGTAAGATACACAGTAGATTTGACTGCGTCCAAAGAGTGGTGGTTAGACCAACATTGTTGTATGGGGCATAATGAAGGCCAGTCAAGAATGTTCACGTTAAGAAGATGAAGGTAGCAGAGATGTGGATGCTCAAATAGATGTGTGGTCATACTAGGAGAGATATGATTAGGAATGAAGATATATGAGACAAGTTCGGAGTGGCCTCCGTGGCGGACAAGATGAAGGAAGCGAGACTGAAATGGTTCGAACATGTAGATAGGAGGTGTGAGGATGCACCAGTTAGGAGGTATGAGAGATTGGCTGTCGCAGAAGTTAGGAGAGGTAGTGGTAGGCCGAAGAAAAATTGGGGGGAGGTAATTAGACAGGATATGGCACAACTTCACCTGACTAAGGACATGACCTTAGATAGGAAGATTTGGAGGTCGAGGATTAGGATAGAAGGTTAGTAGGTAGTTGAGTTTTGTCGCGCTGTATATGTGTGTGTGTGGGGGGGCGGGGGGGGGGGGGGGGGGGGGGGGCTAGCCTTTCCATCTCCTCTTCTCTTAGTAGTATTATTTTGGTATCGTATAGATCATTATCTTTATGTGTGTATTACTATGTGTTGCTTCATTTGTTTCGTACCTTGATATTTTGTGGTCTTATTTGTCTTGCAATTCTGCATTGACTTTGTTTCTTTTGAGTCGAGGGTCTATTCGGAAACAATCTCTCTACCCCGCAAAGTAGAGGTAAGGTCTGCGTACATCCTACCCTCCTCAGACCCCACTTGTTGGATTACACTGGGTATGTTGTTGTTGTTGTTATTGTTGTATGTTCATCCCAAAGAGAGATGCACATACCACCTCCATAATTTGCCTATTCTTCCTTCCTGCCAACCCATTTTGTTGTGGTGTATATGTACAAGAAGTATGGTGCCATATCCCCAACTAGCTCAAATATTCTCCAAATGAAGCATCAACTAATTCCATGGCTTTATCAGATTGCCAAATTTGAATTTTTTGTTGATATTAGATATGGACCATATTGTAGAACTCCTTAAATGCCACACATGCATCACTCCTCTTATGAAGCAAAGATACCCATGTAAACCTAGTGCATTCATCTATAAAAGTAACAAAATAACGAGCCTTTGATAGGGATGGAACATTTGCAGGTCCCCAAATACCAGAATGTATAACAACAAAAGGCTGAGAGCATTTATTCAAATTGGATAAATACGGAACGCGATGGTTTTTAGTCAATTCATCGCATACATCACATTTAAAATTTGAAATATCTAAACCATAAAATAAATTTGGCCTAAGTTTCTTAAGGTAGGCAAAGGAAATGTGACTGAGCCTCCTATGCCATAGCCAAATACTATCACAAGTCTTCTCAACCCCACTTGGGTGAAATGCATGATGAAATTATTTCCTTTGGGTCAGAATGATTTAAATTCTATGACCAGCTTTTAAGGAATTAAATTAGCATTGATTTAAATTCCTTAAAAGCTGGTCATGGAAAAATTAGCATTTGAAATTATCTAAATGAACATGATGCAAGAAGAAAACCATATCTTAAAAAACGTACATTTCAACCTCAGTCAGATTTTTTCTCAATTTTTTTAATGATCCATTGCATCGTTAAATCTTTGAAGTTTGTTGAGTTACTCAACTTGAGTATGATAGGTTGGAGTATAGTGTTACAAAAGATGCAACCTTTAAATATGTGTTGTTGCAGGGATTTATTCTTTTGTTCACTTCTTTAATTGCAACACTACTTGTGAAAAATCCTACATCACTGGTTCTGGTGTTAACCAGGTAAATGTAATAAGCTATCTCACCAAAGCTAAAAAAATCATTTGCTGATTTAAATTGTGTATAGCTGATGAGGTTGTTCATGGGAGAGCCGAAGTGAAAAAAATTACCATCGACGCAATCATCTAGAAAAGAAGGAAACGTCAACAGTGTTGCTGAAAGCATAGTTATGCCTCTTGTAACAGACTAATTAAGACATTATATATATATATATATATATATATATGAAAATCCATTTTCTGCTCTTGGTATAATTTTTCTTGTACAACAACAACAACAACAACCTAGTGAAATCCCACATCTTGAGGTCTGAGGAGGGTAGAATGTACGCAGACCTTACTCCTACCAAGATAGGATGGCTGTTTCCGAGAGACCCTCGGCTATAATTTTTCTTGTACAAGCTCCTTAAATTTCTTCTTTTCTTTTTATCACAATACAACTCAACTTGGTAAATCTCATGCATTATGTTGTCTTTTGAACTTTGATCTGAATTGTGGGACAAACAATCTGTCAAAAACTTACCTGATGAAAATAACAACTTCTACCTTAAATATATTTGAGCAGAGTGTTGCTTCCCAGCGAAAAATACCAGGTAATACCTAGAGTCTAAGTCCACTTCTGACATATAAGAATGAAGTTTGTTTCCTCTTCTTCTCTCACAGTTTTTCCCAATATTCTTTTACACAAAACAATGAAGATCTAGCTAGCACTCTAAATGAAGTTTTGCGTCCTATAATTTAGTGCAGCTGGTGAAATAATGCTAGAGTATTGGGGAAGAAGCATAAACACTAAATTTTTTTTAAGGCAAATGCACATCGAATAGCTAAAGAGCATTTATATACCTTTACTCCATAAAGACGTTTAATTTTTTTCAATAAAAAGGAAAAGATCAACCATTAGGGTTCGTTATGCTCATGTGCCTGCTCTCACAATTCTTTTAACTGGGAGGATTTTGAAGCACGCTAAATTTAAGTTTACAACATTTCTGAAAGCTATAGCGAAGCACAATATGGGGATATATGACGGATAATGTTTTAAAAATGTTTGTCAACTGCGACCAATTAATTTAGTTTTTTTGCTTCTATTCCTTTTCTCTACTATTTATATTTTGAAAGAATGTGATCGGATATACTAAACAGATAATCCGTAGGCATACCAATATTTTACCGAAAAGCGTCAAAGGCAGGCAAAAAAGGAGAATAAGCACAACAATGGTTGCACTACTTTTTATCAGTATGCAAATACTAATGTAGAGAAAAGGACAAAAATGGTCCTTTAACTATGATAGTAGGTTCAAAATAGTCCCTTAACTATGCACTTAATGGTTTTAGTCCTTTAAGTTTGTTACAAGTTAACAAAAACGGTCCCTTAACTATGAGAGTAGGTTCAAAATAGTCCCTTAACTATGCACTTAACGGTTTTGGTCCTTTAAGTTTGTCATAAGTTGACAGTTTTAGTCTCGACAAAATATTCATCGAACTCTATTTGTTAGATTTGACGAGAACTATGAAAAAAAGGGAAAAATTAGTGAGAACTCTAGATCGGTCAAATAACTCGGGACAAAACCGACGGACGTTAGTCGGTTATAGGAAAAAACCGAGGAAAAACCTACAGACTTGATAATGTCAAAAAATAGTGTCTCGGAGCACAAAGACCGACGGATTCTGTCGATTAAAATCGAGGGAGTCCATTCGCTAAGTAAAATACACTAGATTCGTTTTTACTGAAAACTAGAGAAAACTAAATACTTCCAGTGTAGTGATTCTTTTTTTTTTTTAAATAGTTTTCGCTCATTTTTCCTCAAAAATAACCGATGGACTTCCGTTGGTTTTCGTAAAAAACAATTAAAATTAAAAAAAAAAATAGTGTCCCTCGATTTTATCCATCGATTTCCGCCCATCGTTTTTTCGCTTGTTTTTGGTAGTGACAACTTTTTTAGTTTCTGCTATTTCTAATTTATTTCTAAAGTCTAGTGTATTTTATTTAGTCGATGGATTCCCTCAATTTTAATCGATAGAGTCCGTCGGTCTTTGTGTTTCGAGACACCATTTTCTGACATTATCAAGTCTGTAGGTTTTTTCCTATAACCGACTAACGTCCGTCAATTTTGTCCCGAGGTATTTGACCATTTCTTTAATAATGTGTACCTCTAGATGTGAGTTCTTGCTAATTTTTTCCTTTTTTTTTTTTACAGTTCTAGTCAAATCTAACAAACAGAGTTCGATGAATAGTTTGTCGGAGACTAAAACTGTTAACTTTTGGTGAACTTAAGGAACAAAACCGTTAAGTGCATACTTAAGGGACTATTTTTAACCAACCCTCATAGTTAAGGGACCATTTTGTCAACTTATGGCAAACTTAAAGGACCAAAACCGTTAAGTGCATAGTTAAGGGACTATTTTGAACCTACTCTCATAGTTAAGAGACCATTTTTGTTAATTTGTAACAAACTTAAAGGACTAAAACCGTTAAGTGCATAGTTAAGGGACTATTTTGAACCTACTATCATAGTTAAGGGACCATTTTTGTCCTTTTCTCTACTAATGTATGTGGACAGGTTACTCTCATAAATGAAAAGAATGTGACGTTTGGCAACCATCCAACATCCGAAAATGGACAATTGTGTCTTCATATGTAAGTACATAATATCTAGCAATTAGCATGCGCTGTCATTTGTCCGATTTCATAGTCACTTACATGCATCAATAATTTTTATTCGCAATTTTTTATCAACTGATAATGCTTCAACTATCAATACAAAAAGGTATTTATGTACCATCACATTGGCTATAATTACAAAGTTAAGAGTTTAAAGATTCAATGTATACTAAAATTAATACAAGTAGGTCTTCATCCATTTGAAACCATCTCCCTTTTGAAGTTTTAATGAAGGTAATAGAGACCCTTGAAAATGGAAGAGCTGAACCTTTCGCTACCTGCAAATATAAATTACAAAATTAGCTTCAAGCACTATTAAGTTGTTGAATTTTCCTATTCAAAACGATATAGTGCAGGACAAAGTGGCAGTGCAAAAAAGATCCAAGCGGAAAGAGAGCTCACACTGAAAGCCTTATGGTTGTGAGAATAAACAGTTTAATTAGCACAAAATTCTTTGCTTGAAAAAAAAAGAATAAAAAATTGAGATGACCAACAAAGTCTAGCTAACAAACTGACCAACAATTTTGAAACGAGATACTAAATAAAGTTTCCTTCTTATTCCTCCGGTTCATTACTCCTCACTCTGCTTATTCACTGCATATGCTAAAACCAATTAAAATGCAAAAACCACATTTGTCTAATAGCATTGACGTTGTGCCCCATAAAGGTTCAAAGTTCAGAGATGACCAAGTCTCCTCTTCAGTCTTTTCTGAGCATCAGTATGTAACATCACCATGAATAGGAGAAGCCCAGAAAAACAAGAATTAGGAAAATTTGTGGAACCATTCAAAAATTCAGGCATCAGTCTTTACAAATAATAGTCTGTTTGGCCAAGCTTCTAAAATCAGCTTATTTTAAAAAATACTTTTTTTAAAAGTACTTTTCAAAAAAGTACTTTTGGCTAAAAGCAGTTTGTGTTTGGCCAATTAATTTAAAAAACACTTTTGAACAACAATTAATGTTTGGCCAAACTTTTAAAAAGTGCTTCTATGTGTATTTTTCTCAAAAGTACTTTTCAAAAAAGTGCTTTTAGGCAAAAGCTATTTTTTTTAGCTTCTAAAAAACTGCTTCTGCTACTCCCCAGAAGCACTTATTTTCTCCCAAAAGCTTGGCCAAACACCTCACTTTTTTTCAAATAAGTACTTATTGAAAAAATAAGTACTTTTGGGGGGAAAATAAGCTTGGCCAAACAGGCTATAAATGTGAAACGAAAGAAATATGTGTTGGGTTTTTGGATTTTCCCTTCATATGTGGAATTGGATTAATAAAACCCAATCCAATTTGGACTAGGCCACTTTTGCCCTAAAATCCTCTATATATAGGATCAACTTAGGTCTTATCTCAACAACACAAGAGTGAATTTATAGCAGCCATATATATATAGAGAGAAAGCAGATTTTCGTCCAGAAATTTTCTACTACAGCAGTCCTCTTTAATTTGCGTTTTCCGATTCGTTAACCGTTGGATCATGCTGAAGTTTGATCTGGGGGTTCTCAACATCTGTTTATTCAATTCCAATGGTGGATATTGGATTTTGTGGTCTGTAGCTCCATGTTTTTGAGTACGAACAATAACTCATTTTGGGGGTGATTTCTCTCTTTTCTTCACTTGTTTTGGTGCTATATTTTATGTATTGTTGCTCCGTGTATGGCGTTTGATGTTGTAGACATTTGGAGAATATTATTGTAACTCTTGTTGATTATAGTGGAGATTTTGTGGGCCGGAGGTCCCGTGAATGTTTCCTCTTCACCTTAAAGGGGTGTTGTACCACGTAAATTTGGCGTCTCTTGCATTCGATTTATTTTCGCTTACTTTGCTATTTTATTGTTGGTATAGTTGCTGTCTGAATTTTCATTTGTGCTAGTGTTTATTGTCTTCTCTTGATTCAAATGGTGTGGGAAGTTTTGACTTGGGTATTTCTTCCGCTGTTACCTCGTCGTGCAATTTGGTTATTGCTTGTTTCTTCCCAACAAAGTGGTATTAGAGCTTGTGGTTGTATTTGGTTGTGTGGATCGTCTATTTGAATGATGGAGGCAAATGTGAGCAAGATGGTTTGTTTAAATGGTAGTAATTATCATATTTGAAAAAGCAAGATGAAAGATCTTCTATTTGTCAAGAAATTGCATTTACCTGTATTTGCTTCTAAGAAACCCGAGTCTATTGAAGATGAGGATTGGGAATTTGAGCACTTACAGGTTTGTGGCTATATTAGGCAATGGGTTGAAGATAATGTTCAAAATCATATTGTGAATGAGACAAATGCTAAAAGCTTGTGGGAAAAGCTCGAGACACTTTATGCTTCGAAGTATGGCAATAATAAGTTTTTCCTACTGAAACAATTGATGAATATTAGATACAAAGAGGGCAGTCCTATTTTCGATCATATAAATGATTTTCAGGTTGTCCTTAATCAGCTTTCTGGAATGGGTGTCAATTTTGATGAGGAAATACAGGGACTTTGGCTTCTTAATACTCTGCCAGACTCTTGGGAAACTCTTCGAGTTTCTTTAACTAATTCTGCTCCCAGTGATGGTGTAACTTTAGAGTATGCTAAGAGTGGTGTTTTGAATGAAGAGATGAGAAGATGATCTCAAGCTTCGTCTTCTTCAACTTCACACTCCGATGTTTTGGTTACTGAAGACAGGGGAAGAAGTAATTTCAAAGGTTAAAATGATAGAGGCAAAAGCAGAAGCAAGTCAAGACCCTCCAGGTACAAGAATTTAATATGTGACAATTTTCACTTGAAAGGGCACATCAAGAAACATTGCTACAAGTTTAAGAGAGACCAGAAAAAGCAAAAGAAAGATGACGATAATGAAAATCGTGTTGCTGTTGTTGCTGAAAGTGATCTTCTTGTTGCTTGTGGTAAAAATGATATCAATCTTATTTGTGATGAGTCTACCTGGTTTGTGGATTCAGGTGCCACTTCTCATGTCACGCCAAAGAAGGAGTTATTTTCTTCTTATACTCCTGGTGATTTTGCAATGTTACGAATGGGCAATGATAGTGAGGTTGAGATATTTGGCATTGGCACAGTTTGCTTGAAAAGTAAGAATGGTTCAAGGTTGGCTTTTAACAATGTCAAACATGCTCTAGATGTTCGTCTGAATTTAATTTCTGTAGGAAAGATTGATGATGAGGGTTATGATCAAACCATTGGTTGTGGTCAGGGGAAGCTTCTTAGAGGTTCAATGGTTGTGGCTCGAGGTTACAAGATGTCTGACTTGTACTTATTTTAGGGCTTCATTTGTAGTGACTCAGTAAATTTATTGGAGAATGATACTTCATGAGAGTTATGGCATAGAAGACTGAGTCATATGAGCGAGAAGAGGATTGATAATTTGGCTAAGAAGAATTTGCTTTCTGGAGTGAAACAAGAAAAGTTAAAGAGATGTGTTCATTGCTGCCGGGAAACAGAAAAGAGTTTCTTTTCAGAGTTATTCACCTTCAAGAAAGCTTGATTTATTGGAGTTGGTACATTCTGATTTATGTGGTCCTTTTAAAGTAAGATCTTGTGGTGGTGCACTTTACTTTGTGACTTTTATTAAGATCATCCTTGCAAACTCTGGGCATTTCCTTTGAAGTCCAAGGATCAAGTACGTGATGTGTTCAATACTTTTCAGGCCTTGGTTGAGAGACAGACAGGGAAGAAACTAAAATGCATCTGCTCAGACAATGGTGGTGAATACATTGGTCCTTTTGATAATTATTGTAGACAGTAGGGTATTCGACATCAGAAAGCTCCTCCAAAGACTCCTCAGTTAAATGGTTTAGTAGAGAGGATGAACAGAACTCTAGTTAAGAGGGTTAGATGTTTGCTTTTAGATGCTAACTTTCCAGATTCATTTTGGGCAGAAGTACTTAATACTGCTGCTTATGTTATCAATTTATCTCCTACTGTTGCTTTGGATGGTCATGTCCCTGACAAAGTTTTCCTTGGTAAAGATGTCTCTTATGCTCATTTGAGAGTCTTCTGGTGTAAGGCCTTTGTGCATGTTCCTAAGGATGAGGGGTCAAAGCTGGAAATTAAAACTAGGCGGTGTATCTTCATTGGTTATGGTCAAGACGAATTTGGCTATCGTTTTTATGATCCAGTTGAGAAGAAACTTGTTAGAAGCCGTGATGTTGTGTTCTTTCAAGACCAAACAATTGAAGATTTTGAAAAAGCTGAGAAGGTTGATTCTCAGAGCAGTGAGAGCTTAGTTGATGTTGATCCAGTTCCTGTAACTATAGCACTTGAAGAAAATCTTTAAAATGATGAAGCTCAAGTTGATAATGAAGATAATGATCATGTTTGGAATGACCATCATGATGTTGTTGATGCTCCAGTGGAAGATGGTGTGGTTGGCCAGTAACCAACTACTATTGATGCTCCAGAGAGTTCTCTCAGAAGATCTACTAGAGAGAAAGTACCTTCATCGTGTTAATCACCCAATGAGTTCGTACTCTTGATTGATGGGGGAGAACTGAAAGTTTTGATGAGGCCATGGATAGTGAAGAAAAAGAAAGGTGGTTTGATGCTATGGAAGATGAGATTAAATCCTTGCATGATAACCATACATTTGATCTGGTTAAGCTTCCTAGAGACAGAAAAGCTTTGAAAAAGAGGTGGGTTTTCAAGGTGAAACATGAAGATGGTAACCCAGTTCCACGGTACAAGTATAGATTAGTTGTCGAGGGCTTTAATCAGAAAAGGAGAGTTGATTTTTATGAAATATTTTCTCCAGTTGTGAAGATGCCATCCATTCGGATTGTTCTGGACTTGGCTGGAAGTCTAGATTTAGAGGTTGAACAAATGGATGTTAAACCTTCTTTTCTCCATGGTGACTTGGATGAAGAAATTTATATGGAGCAGCCAAAAGGTTTTGAAGTCAAGGGTAAAGAGAATTATGTTTGCAAGTTGAAGAAGAGCTTGTATTGTTTGAATAAAGCTCTCAGGCAGTGGTACAGGAAGTTTGGTTCTTTTATGAGTCAACAGGGCTTTAAGAAGACTTCTTTAGATCATTGTGTTTTTGTGCAAAAATTCTCTGATGGTGACTTTATCATTCTATTGCTTTATGTTGATGACATGCTTGTGGTTATCACAAGAGAAGTACATTCAGAAAGTATTTCGCAGATTCAACATGGATAAAGCTAAGGTTGTCCATACACCTTTAGCTATGCACTTCAAATTGAGCACGAATCGGTGTCCTTCTAGTGATGATGAGAAGGAAGGTATGAAGAAAGTTCCTTATGCTTCAGTCGTTGGCAGTCTGATGTATGTGATGATTTGTAGAAGATCAGATATTGCTCATGTTGTTGGTATTGTTAGCCGTTTTCTTTCTAATCTAGGAAGAGAGCATTGTAATGTTGTGAAGTGGACTATGAGATATCTTTGGGACAGAGAAGCCTATTCTTTGTGGTTACTGATTTAGATATGGCCGGGGATGTTAATACTCGTAAGTCTACTTGGGGCTATTTGATTACTTATGCAGGGGGAGCTGTGTCTTGGAAATATAGGTTGCAAAATGTGTTGCTCTATCTACTATAGAAGCTGAGCTTATTAGTGCCTTTAAAGCTTGTAAAGAGTTGCTCTGGATGAAGAGATTTATGGAGGAACTTGGCTTTGCTCAAGAGAGGTATGTGCTTCATTGCGACAGTCAAAGTGCTATTCATCTTGGCAAGAACTCTACATTTCATGGTAGGTCAAAACATATTGATGTAAGATACCATTGGATTAGAGATGTGTTGGATTCTAAGTTGCTTGAACTTGAGAAGATTCACACAGTTGATAATGGTTCGGATATGTTGACTAAAGCTTTGCCAAGAGGGAAGTTTGAAGAGTGTTGCATGATCGCTGGGATGGCGGTCTCCTCCACATAGTCAGGAGGGGTAAAATTGTTGGGTTTTTTGGATTTTCCCTTCCTATATGGAATTGGATTAATAAAACCCAATCCAATTTGGACCAGCCCACTTTTGCCCTAAAATCCTCTATATATAGAATCAACTTAGGTCTTATTTCAACAACACAAGAGTGAATTTATAGCAGCCATGTAAAGAGAAAAACTTGAGAGAGAAAGCAGATTTTCGTCCAGAAATTTTCTGCTACAGCAGTCCGCTTTAAATTGCGTTTCTTGATTCGTTAATCGTTGGATCGTGCTGAAATTTGAATAGGGGTTCTCAACATCTGGTTATTCGATTTCAATGGTGGAGATTGGATTTTGTGGTCTGTGGCTCCAGGTTTTTGAGTACGAACAGTAGCTCATTTTTGGGGGTGATTTCTCTCTTTTCTTCACTTGTTTTGGTGCTATCTTTTATGTATTGTTTCTTCGTGTTTGGCGTTGATGTTGTTGCCATTTGGAGAACATTATTGTAACTCTTGTTGATTATAGTGGAGATTTTGTGGGCCGGAGGTCCCGTGGATGTTTCCTCTTCACCTTGAAGGGGTTTTACCACGTAAATTTGGTGTCTCTTGCATTCGATTTATTTTTGCTTGCTTTGCTAATTTATTGTTTGTATAGTTGTTGTCCGAATTTTCATTTGTGCTAGTGTTTATTGTCTTCTTTTGGTTCAAATAGTGTGGGAAGTTTTGACTTGGGTATTTCTTCTGCTGTTACCTCGTCGTGCAATTTGTTTATTACTTGTTTCTTCCCAACAATATATACAGAGGCAGGCTTATAGTGTCACTAAACCTAACAATAAAAGTATTTATCTGTGACTTACTAACTTCATTGTGCCTTAATGGAATAAATTGGATGACAATAAACATAAGTTGTGCTATATGTCTAATGAAGAAAATAAAATCCACATTTTCCCTACATAGAATTGGTTGAGTTGTCATTATCAACTCGACTAATGTATTGCCTTGTTACATTCAACTAAGTCTTTCATCAATACTTAAATAAATAAGTATCAAACAACCATCTCCCAATTAGACATCTGGCTGAATTCCTTCCTACTTCACAGTTGCCCCTTTCGTATGCAATTAATAATCAATCTTGTCAATATAAGCTATAAATGCAAGCATGATAACCATGAAAGGTATAACTTCATTTCACAGTATTAAGTCAGTATACATAGCTAAATGGAAGTGTATAGCTTTTACACTTCTGAGGACTTTTAAGAGCTCCATGGAACTCCTGTGCGCAAACAATCGCATCGTACTGTTATTTATTTGATTGTAAGGCTCATAAATGTTTGAATACTTTATCTTGATTTTGTATTAATTTATATTGCAATACTTAGATATATTTATTTTGTAGATGGCAGGTGATAACAGGGGTAATTAAGCGTATTGATAAAGCCCTAAAATGTCAAAAAAGAAGGGTCTGATTATACCACCGAAGGGTGTAGTGCCAGGTACCCTACAAATTAGAGAGAGAGAGAGAGAGAGGCCCTTCGCCATATCTCCCACCACGTGGCCCTCCATTACCGCATTATTCTGGCCTAGATGGAGCGAGCTATATTAGCCGATTTATCATGTCCAAGCTCAACCTTATATTTGGCCGCAGGCCAAAACAAAGTCAGGGGCACCTCTAAGTCCCTTACTATGATGTCCAAACCTGGAACGTTCCCACATAGACTCCCACAGTTTCCTCATGGATTATAGCGAGCAGCTATAAGTGGTACTCCTACAGCTACTCCCAACCCGACTATATCACATCCCTTGACATTATCTACCCCACAGTTTGGGATGTCGGGGCATTAAATCGAAGAATGTAGCTCTGATTCTGACTGTCCTGCTCCCCCACGAGGAGATCCTCCACAACTGAAGTCTTATAACGAGTATGGTCGTCTCATCATCGAGCAATGGGATTCACGTAAGTTTTTTCAATATGTATTAGTTATTTACTTTATTTTTTAAACATCTAATTATTTAACATCTTATTATTTCATTGTTTTGCTGCAGCTTCTATCAGGGCAAAGCAACAAAAAGGGTTTTGAAGACAGTCAAAGGACTTTATAGGGGTGACCCTCTGACTTGGGGCAAGGTGCCACCGGAGCTGAAGAGGCAGATGTTTATGGAGTTTAGGGTACATTTATACGTATTTATTATTTTTTGTAAAATATTATAACTCTCTTGATTGGTTCCATATATATTAATGAAATAATTTAAATTTCTTTACAGAAAAAGTGTTCCTCGAAGCCGCAATATGAGGAAGAGT